>NC_070607.1:7810000-8080045 GCF_027172205.1 Podarcis raffonei | reverse complement strand
AAGCCTTCTGTTTCAACCGCCAAACCTTTCAGGGGAGAATTTGGAACCTTTTGGCACAATTTTTGAGTGAATTGCCAAAAGTCAGATTTTTTATGAAATTGTGACCCCGGGGCTTAGGATTTTTTCAAAAAAATCTTTTTCTGCCGGTTAAGTTGTCGAGGGCTGATTGCGTGTCCTGTGATAAAAAACCATCTGTTTCGACCGCCAAACCTTTCAGGGGAGAATTAGGAACCTTTTGGCACAATTTTTGAGTGAATTGCCAAAAGTCAGATTTTTTATGAAATTGTGACCCCGGGGCTTAGGATTTTTTCAAAAAAATCTTTTTCTGCCGGTTAAGTTGTCGAGGGCTGATTGCGTGTCCTGTGATAAAAAACCATCTGTTTCGACCGGCAAACCTTTCAGGGGAGAATTTGGAACCTTTTGGCACAATTTTTGAGTGAATTGCCAAAAGTCAGATTTTTTATGAAATTGTGACCCCGGGGCTTAGGATTTTTTCAAAAAAATCTTTTTCTGCCGGTTATGTTGTTGAGGGCTGATTTCTTTTCCTGTGATAAAAAGCCTTCTGTTTCAACCGCCAAACCTTTCAGGGGAGAATTTGCAACCTTTTGGCACAATTTTTGAGTGAATTTCCAAAAGTCAGATTTTTTATGAAATTGTGACCCCGGGGCTTAGGATTTTTTCAAAAAAATCTTTTTCTGCCGGTTAAGTAGTTGAGGGCTGATTTCTTTTCCTGTGATAAAAAGCCTTCTGTTTCAACCGCCAAACCTTTCAGGGGATCATTTGGAACCTTTTGGCACCATTTTTGAGTGAATTGCCGAAAGTCAGATTTTTTATGAAATTGTGACCCCTGGGTTTAGGATTTTTTCAAAAAAAGCTTTTTCTGCCGGTTAAGTTGTCGAGGGCTGATTTCTTCTCTTTCCATTCCCAAACCTTTCAGAGGATCATTTGCAACCGTCTGGCACCATTTTTGAGTGAATTGCCAAAAGTCAGATTTTTTATGAAATTGTGACCCCGGGGCTTAGGATTTTTTCAAAAAAATCTTTTTCTGTCGGTTAAGTTGTCGAGGGCTGATTGCGTGTCCTGTGATAAAAAGCCATCTGTTTCGAACGCCAATTATTTAAGGGGAGAATTTGGAACCTTTTTGGCACAATTTTTGAGTGAATTGCCAAAAGTCAGATTTTTTATGAAATTGTGACGCCGGGGCTTAGGATTTTTTCAAAAAAATCTTTTTCTGCCAGTTAAGTTGTTGAGGGCTGATTTCTTTTCCTGTGATAAAAAGCCTTCTGTTTCAACCGCCAAACCTTTCAGGGGATCATTTGGAACCGTTTGGCACCATTTTTGAGTGAATTGCCGAAAGTCAGATTTTTTATGAAATTGTGACCCAGGGCTTAGGGATTTTTTCAAAAAAATCTTTTTCTGCCTGTTAAGTTGTCGAGGGCTGATTTCTTCTATTTCCATTCCCAAAGCTTTCAGAGGATCATTTGCAACCGTCTGGCACCATTTTTGAGTGAATTGCCGAAAGTCAGAATTTTTATGAAATTGTGACCCCGGGGCTTAGGATTTTTTCAAAAAAATATTTTTCTGCCAGTTATGTTGTTGAGGGCTGATTTCTTTTCCTGTGATAAAAAGCCTTCTGTTTCAACCGCCAAACCTTTCAGCGGAGAATTTGGAACCTTTTGGCACAATTTTTTAGTGAATTGCCGAAAGTCAGATTTTTTATGAAATTTTGACCCCGGGGCTTAGGATTTTTTCAAAAAAATCTTTTTCTGCCGGTTAAGTAGTTGAGGGCTGATTTCTTTTCCTGTGATAAAAAGCCTTCTGTTTCAACCGCCAAACCTTTCAGGGGATCATTTGGAACCGTTTGGCACCATTTTTGAGTGAATTGCCATAAGTCAGATTTTTTATGAAATTGTGACCCCGGGGTTTAGGATTTTTTCAAAAAAATCTTTTTCTGCTGGTTAAGTTGTCGAGGGCTGATTTTTTCTCTTTCCATTCCCAAACCTTTCAGAGGATCATTTGCAACCGTCTGGCACCATTTTTGAGTGAATTGCCGAAAGTCAGATTTTTTATGAAATTGTGACTCCGGGGCTTAGGATTTTTTCAAAAAAATATTTTTCTGCCAGTTATGTTGTTGAGGGCTGATTTCTTTTCCTGAGATAAAAAGCCTTCTGTTTCAACCGCCAAACCTTTCAGGGGATCATTTGGAACCGTTTGGCACCATTTTTGAGTGAATTGCCGAAAGTCAGATTTTTTATGAAATTGTGACCCCGGGGTTTAGGATTTTTTCAAAAAAATCTTTTTCTGCCGGTTAAGTTGTCGAGGGCTGATTTCTTCTCTTTCCATTCCAATCCTTTCAGAGGATCATTTGCAAGCGTCTGGCACCATTTTTGAGTGAATTGCCGAAAGTCAGATTTTTTATGAAATTGTGACTCCGAGGCTTAGGATTTTTTCAAAAAAATCTTTTTCTGCCGGTTAAGTTGTTGAGGGCTGAATTCTTTTCCTGTGATAAAAAGCCTTCTGTTTCAACCGCCAAACCTTTCAGGGGAGAATTAGGAACCTTTTGGCACAATTTTTGAGTGAATTGCCGAAAGTCAGATTTTTTATGAAATTGTGACCCCGGGGTTAAGGATTTTTTCAAAAAAATCTTTTTCTGCCGTTTAAGTTGTTGAGGGCTGATTTCTTTTCCTGTGATAAAAAGCCTTCTGTTTCAACCGCCAAACCTTTCAGGGGAGAATTAGGAACCTTTTGGCACAATTTTTGAGTGAATTGCCAAAAGTCAGATTTTTTATGAAATTGTGACCCCGGGGTTTAGGATTTTTTCAAAAAAATCTTTTTCTGCCGGTTAAGTTGTTGAGGGCTGATTTCTTCTATTTCCATTCCCAAAGCTTTCAGAGGATCATTTGCAACCGTCTGGCACCATTTTTGAGTGAATTGCCGAAAGTCAGACTTTTTATGAAATTGTGATCCCGGGGCTTAGGGGTTTTTTTCAAAAGAATCTTTTTCTGCCGGTTAAGTTGTCGAGGGCTGATTGTGTGTCCTGTGATAAAAAACCATCTGTTTCGACCGCCAAACCTTTCAGGGGAGAATTTGGAACCTTTTGGCACAATTTTTGAGTGAATTGCCAAAAGTCAGATTTTTTATGAAATTGTGACCCCGGGGCTTAGGATTTTTTTCAAAAAAATCTTTTTCTGCCGGTTATGTTGTTGAGGGCTGATTTCTTTTCCTGTGATAAAAAGCCTTCTGTTTCAACCGTCAAACATTTCAGGGGGGAATTTGGAACCTTTTGGCACAATTTTTGAGTGAATTGCCAAAAGTCAGATTTTTTATGAAATTGTGACCCCGGGGCTTAGGATTTTTTCAAAAAAATCTTTTTCTGCCGAATAAGTTGTTGAGGGCTGATTTCTTTTCCTGTGATAAAAAGCCTTCTGTTTCAACCGCCAAACCTTTCAGGGGATCATTTGGAACCGTTTGGCACCATTTCTGAGTGAATTTCCAAAAGTCAGATTTTTTATGAATTTGTGACCCCGGGGCTTCGGGATTTTTTCAAAAAGATCTTTTTCTGCCGGTTAAGTTGTCGAGGGCTGATTTCTTCTATTTCCATTCCCAAAGCTTTCAGAGGATCATTTGCAACCGTCTGGCACCATTTTTGAGTGAATTGCCGAAAGTCAGATTTTTTATGAAATTGTGATCCCGGGGCTTAGGGATTTTTTCAAAAGAATCTTTTTCTGCCGGTTAAGTTGTCGAGGGCTGATTGTGTGTCCTGTGATAAAAAACCATCTGTTTCGACCGCCAAACCTTTCAGGGGAGAATTTGGAACCTTTTGGCACAATTTTTGAGTGAATTGCCAAAAGTCAGATTTTTTATGAAATTGTGACCCCGGGGCTTAGGATTTTTTTCAAAAAAATCTTTTTCTGCCGGTTATGTTGAGGGCTGATTTCTTTTCCTGTGATAAAAAGCCTTCTGTTTCAACCCTCAAACATTTCAGGGGGGAATTTGGAACCTTTTGGCACAATTTTTGAGTGAATTGCCAAAAGTCAGATTTTTTATGAAATTGTGACCCCGGGGCTTAGGATTTTTTCAAAAAAATCTTTTTCTGCCGAATAAGTTGTTGAGGGCTGATTTCTTTTCCTGTGATAAAAAGCCTTCTGTTTCAACCGCCAAACCTTTCAGGGGATCATTTGGAACCGTTTGGCACCATTTTTGAGTGAATTTCCAAAAGTCAGATTTTTTATGAATTTGTGACACCGGGGCTTCGGGATGTTTTCAAAAAGAACTTTTTCTGCCCGTTAAGTTGTCGAGGGCTGATTTCTTCTCTTTCCATTCCCAAACCTTTCAGAGGATCATTTGCAACTGTTTGGCACCATTTTTGAGTGAATTGCCGAAAGTCAGATTTTTTATGAAATTGTGACCCCGGGGCTTAGGATTTGTTCAAAAAAATATTTTTCTGCCGGTTAAGTAGTTGAGGGCTGATTTCTTTTCCTGTGATAAAAAGCCTTCTGTTTCATCCGCCAAACCTTTCAGGGGATCATTTGGAACCGTTTGGCACAATTTTTGAGTGAATTGCCGAAAGTCAGATTTTTTATGAAATTGTGACCCCGGGGTTTAGGATTTTTTCAAAAAAATCTTTTTCTGCCCGTTAAGTTGTCGAGGGCTGATTTCTTCTCTTTCCATTCCCAAACCTTTCAGAGGATCATTTGCAACCGTCTGGCACCATTTTTGAGTGAATTGCCAAAAGTCAGATTTTTTATGAAATTGTGACTCCGGGGCTTAGGATTTTTTCAAAAAAATCTTTTTCTGCCGTTTAAGTTGTTGAGGGCTAATTTCTTTTCCTGTGATAAAAAGCCTTCTGTTTCAACCGTCAAACCTTTCAGGGGAGAATTTAGAACCTTTTGGCACAATTTTTGAGTGAATTGCCAAAAGTCTGATTTTTTATGAAATTGTGACCCCGGGGCTTAGGATTTTTTCAAAAAAATCTTTTTCTGCCGTTTAAGTTGTTGAGGGCCGATTTCTTTTCCTGTGATAAAAAGCCTTCTGTTTCAACCGCCAAACCTTTCAGGGGATCATTTGGAACCGTTTGGCACCATTTTTGAGTGAATTGCCGAAAGTCAGATTTTTTATGAAATTGTGACCCCGGGGATTAGGGATTTTTTCAAAAAAATCTTTTTCTGCCGGTTAAGTTGTCGAGGGCTGATTTCTTCTCTTTCCATTCCCAAACCTTTCAGAGGATCATTTGCAACCGTCTGGCACCATTTTTGAGTGAATTGCCGAAAGTCAGATTTTTTATGAAATTGTGACCCCGGGGCTTAGGGATTTTTTCAAAAAAATCTTTTTCTACCTGTTAAGTTGTCGAGGGCTGATTTCTTCTCTTTCCATTCCCAAAGCTTTCAGAGGATCATTTGCATCCGTCTGGCACAATTTTTGAGTGAATTGCCAAAAGTCAGATTTTTTATGAATTTGTGACCCCGGGGCTTAGGATTTTTTCAAAAAAATCTTTTTCTGCCGGTTATGTTGTTGAGGGCTGATTTCTTTTCCTGTGATAAAAAGCCTTCTGTTTCAACCGCCAAACCTTTCAGGGGAGAATTTGGAACCTTTTGGCACAATTTTTGAGTGAATTGCCAAAAGTCAGATTTTTTATGAAATTGTGACCCCGGGGCTTAGGATTTTTTCAAAAAAATCTTTTTCTGCCGGTTAAGTTGTCGAGGGCTGATTGCGTGTCCTGTGATAAAAAACCATCTGTTTCGACCGCCAAACCTTTCAGGGGAGAATTAGGAACCTTTTGGCACCATTTTTGAGTGAATTTCCAAAAGTCAGATTTTTTATGAATTTGTGACCCCGGGGCTTCGGGATTTTTTCAAAAAGATCTTTTTCTGCCAGTTAAGTTGTCGAGGGCTGATTTCTTCTATTTCCATTCCCAAAGCTTTCAGAGGATCATTTGCAACTGTTTGGCACCATTTTTGAGTGAATTGCCGAAAGTCAGATTTTTTATGAAATTGTGACCCCGGGGCTTAGGATTTGTTCAAAAAAATATTTTTCTGCCGGTTAAGTAGTTGAGGGCTGATTTCTTTTCCTGTGATAAAAAGCCTTCTGTTTCATCCGCCAAACCTTTCAGGGGATCATTTGGAACCGTTTGGCACAATTTTTGAGTGAATTGCCGAAAGTCAGATTTTTTATGAAATTGTGACCCCGGGGTTTAGGATTTTTTCAAAAAAATCTTTTTCTGCCCGTTAAGTTGTCGAGGGCTGATTTCTTCTCTTTCCATTCCCAAACCTTTCAGAGGATCATTTGCAACCGTCTGGCACCATTTTTGAGTGAATTGCCAAAAGTCAGATTTTTTATGAAATTGTGACTCCGGGGCTTTGGATTTTTTCAAAAAAATCTTTTTCTGCCGTTTAAGTTGTTGAGGGCTAATTTCTTTTCCTGTGATAAAAAGCCTTCTGTTTCAACCGTCAAACCTTTCAGGGGAGAATTTGGAACCTTTTGGCACAATTTTTGAGTGAATTGGCAAAAGTCTGATTTTTTATGAAATTGTGACCCCGGGGCTTAGGATTTTTTCAAAAAAATCTTTTTCTGCCGTTTAAGTTGTTGAGGGCCGATTTCTTTTCCTGTGATAAAAAGCCTTCTGTTTCAACCGCCAAACCTTTCAGAGGATCATTTGCAACCGTCTGGCACCATTTTTGAGTGAATTGCCGAAAGTCAGATTTTTTATGAAATTGTGACCCCGGGGCTTAGGGATTTTTTCAAAAAAATCTTTTTCTACCTGTTAAGTTGTCGAGGGCTGATTTCTTCTATTTCCATTCCCAAAGCTTTCAGAGGATCATTTGCATCCGTCTGGCACAATTTTTGAATGAATTGCCAAAAGTCAGATTTTTTATGAAATTGTGACCCCGGGGCTTAGGATTTTTTCAAAAAAAGCTTTTTCTGCCGGTTAAGTTGTTGAGGGCTGATTTCTTTTCCTGTGATCAAAAGCCTTCTGATTCAACCGCCAAACCTTTCAGGGGATCATTTGGAACCGTTTGGCACCATTTTTGAGTGAATTGCCAAAAGTCAGATTTTTTATGAATTTGTGACCCCGGGGCTTAGGATTTTTTCAAAAAAATCTTTTTCTGCCGGTTATGTTGTTGAGGGCTGATTTCTTTTCCTGTGATAAAAAGCCTTCTGTTTCAACCGCCAAACCTTTCAGGGGAGAATTTGGAACCTTTTGGCACAATTTTTGAGTGAATTGCCAAAAGTCAGATTTTTTATGAAATTGTGACCCCGGGGCTTAGGATTTTTTCAAAAAAATCTTTTTCTGCCGGTTAAGTTGTCGAGGGCTGATTGCGTGTCCTGTGATAAAAAACCATCTGTTTCGACCGCCAAACCTTTCAGGGGAGAATTAGGAACCTTTTGGCACAATTTTTGAGTGAATTGCCAAAAGTCAGATTTTTTATGAAATTGTGACCCCAGGGTTTAGGATTTTTTCAAAAAAATCTTTTTCTGCCGGTTAAGTTGTCGAGGGCTGATTTCTTCTATTTCCATTCCCAAAGCTTTCAGAGGATCATTTGCAACCGTCTGGCACCATTTTTGAGTGAATTGCCGAAAGTCAGACTTTTTATGAAATTGTGATCCCGGGGCTTAGGGATTTTTTCAAAAGAATCTTTTTCTGCCGGTTAAGCTGTCGAGGGCTGATTGTGTGTCCTGTGATAAAAAACCATCTGTTTCGACCGCCAAACCTTTCAGGGGAGAATTTGGAACCTTTTGGCACAATTTTTGAGTGAATTGCCAAAAGTCAGATTTTTTATGAAATTGTGACCCAGGGGCTTAGGATTTTTTCAAAAAAATCTTTTTCTGCCGGTTATGTTGTTGAGGGCTGATTTCTTTTCCTGTGATAAAAAGCCTTCTGTTTCAACCGCCAAACCTTTCAGGGGAGAATTTGGAACCTTTTGGCACAATTTTTGAGTGAATTGCCAAAAGTCAGATTTTTTATGAAATTGTGACCCCGGGGCTTAGGATTTTTGGAAAAAAAACTTTTTCTGCCGGTTATGTTGTTGAGGGCTGATTTCTTTTCCTGTGATAAAAAGCCTTCTGTTTCAACCGCCAAACCTTTCAGGGGAGAATTTGGAACCTTTTGGCACAATTTTTGAGTGAATTGCCAAAAGTCAGATTTTTTATGAAATTTTGACCCTGGGGCTTAGGATTTTTTCAAAAAAATCTTTTTCTGCCGGTTAAGTTGTCGAGGGCTGATTGCGTGTCCTGTGATAAAAAACCATCTGTTTCGACCGGCAAACCTTTCAGGGGAGAATTTGGAACCTTTTGGCACAATTTTTGAGTGAATTTCCAAAAGTCAGATTTTTTATGAAATTGTGACCCCGGGGCTTAGGATTTTTTCAAAAAAATCTTTTTCTGCCGGTTAAGTAGTTGAGGGCTGATTTCTTTTCCTGTGATAAAAAGCCTTCTGTTTCAACCGCCAAACCTTTCAGGGGATCATTTGGAACCGTTTGGCACCATTTTTTGAGTGAATTGCCGAAAGTCAGATTTTTTATGAAATTGTGACCCCTGGGTTTAGGATTTTTTCAAAAAAATCTTTTTCTGCCGGTTAAGTTGTCGAGGGCTGATTTCTTCTCTTTCCATTCCCAAACCTTTCAGAGGATCATTTGCAACCGACTGGCACCATTTTTGAGTGAATTGCCAAAAGTCAGATTTTTTATGAAATTGTGACCCCGGGGCTTAGGATTTTTTCAAAAAAATCTTTTTCTGTCGGTTAAGTTGTCGAGGGCTGATTGCGTGTCCTGTGATAAAAAGCCATCTGTTTCGAACGCCAATTACTTAAGGGGAGAATTTGGAACCTTTTTGGCACAATTTTTGAGTGAATTGCCAAAAGTCAGATTTTTTATGAAATTGTGACCCCGGGGCTTAGGATTTTTTCAAAAAAATCTTTTTCTGCCAGTTAAGTTGTTGAGGGCTGATTTCTTTTCCTGTGATAAAAAGCCTTCTGTTTCAACCGCCAAACCTTTCAGGGGCTCATTTGGAACCGTTTGGCACCATTTTTGAGTGAATTGCCGAAAGTCAGATTTTTTATGAAATTGTGACCCAGGGCTTAGGGATTTTTTCAAAAAAATCTTTTTCTGCCTGTTAAGTTGTCGAGGGCTGATTTCTTTTCCTGTGATAAAAAGCCTTCTGTTTCAACCGCCAAACCTTTCAGGGGAGAATTTGGAACCTTTTGGCACAATTTTTTAGTGAATTGCCGAAAGTCAGATTTTTTATGAAATTTTGACCCCGGGGCTTAGGATTTTTTCAAAAAAATCTTTTTCTGCCGGTTAAGTAGTTGAGGGCTGATTTCTTTTCCTGTGATAAAAAGCCTTCTGTTTCAACCGCCAAACCTTTCAGGGGATCATTTGGAACCGTTTGGCACCATTTTTGAGTGAATTGCCAAAAGTCAGATTTTTTATGAAATTGTGACCCCGGGGTTTAGGATTTTTTCAAAAAAATCTTTTTCTGCTGGTTAAGTTGTCGAGGGCTGATTTTTTCTCTTTCCATTCCCAAACCTTTCAGAGGATCATTTGCAACCGTCTGGCACCATTTTTGAGTGAATTGCTGAAAGTCAGATTTTTTTATGAAATTGTGACTCCGGGGCTTAGGATTTTTTCAAAAAAATATTTTTCTGCCAGTTATGTTGTTGAGGGCTGATTTCTTTTCCTGTGATAAAAAGCCTTCTGTTTCAACCTCCAAACCTTTCAGGGGATCATTTGGAACCTTTTGGCACAATTTTTGAGTGAATTGCCAAAAGTCAGATTTTTTATGAAATTGTGACCCCGGGGCTTAGGATTTTTTCAAAAAAATCTTTTTCTGCTGGTTAAGTAGTTGAGGGCTGATTTCTTTTCCTGTGATAAAAAGCCTTCTGTTTCAACCGCCAAACCTTTCAGGGGATCATTTGGAACCGTTTGGCACCATTTTTGAGTGAATTGCCGAAAGTCAGATTTTTTATGAAATTGTGACCCCGGGGTTTAGGATTTTTTCAAAAAAATCTTTTTCTGCCGGTTAAGTTGTCGAGGGCTGATTTCTTCTCTTTCCATTCCCAAACCTTTCAGAGGATCATTTGCAACCGTCTGGCACCATTTTTGAGTGAATTGCCGAAAGTCAGATTTTTTATGAAATTTTGACCCCGGGGCTTAGGATTTTTTCAAAAAAATCTTTTTCTGCCGGTTAAGTAGTTAAGGGCTGATTCCTTTTCCTGTGATAAAAAGCCTTCTGTTTCAACCGCCAAACCTTTCAGGGGATCATTTGGAACCGTTTGGCACCATTTTTGAGTGAATTGCCGAAAGTCAGATTTTTTATGAAATTGTGACCCCGGGGTTTAGGATTTTTTCAAAAAAATCTTTTTCTGTCGGTTAAGTTGTCGAGGGCTGATTGCGTGTCCTGTGATAAAAAGCCATCTGTTTCGAACGCCAATTATTTAAGGGGAGAATTTGGAACCTTTTTGGCACAATTTTTGAGTGAATTGCCAAAAGTCAGATTTTTTATGAAATTGTGACCCCGGGGTTTAGGATTTTTTCAAAAAAATCTTTTTCTGCCGGTTAAGTTGTCGAGGGCTGATTTCTTCTATTTCCATTCCCAAAGCTTTCAGAGGATCATTTGCAACCGTCTGGCACCATTTTTGAGTGAATTGCCGAAAGTCAGACTTTTTATGAAATTGTGATCCCGGGGCTTAGGGATTTTTTCAAAATAATCTTTTTCTGCCGGTTAAGTTGTCGAGGGCTGATTGTGTGTCCTGTGATAAAAAACCATCTGTTTCGACCGCCAAACCTTTCAGGGGAGAATTTGGAACCTTTTGGCACAATTTTTGAGTGAATTGCCAAAAGTCACATTTTTTATTAAATTGTGACCCCGGGGCTTAGGATTTTTTTCAAAAAAATCTTTTTCTGCTTTTTATGTTGTTGAGGGCTGATTTCTTTTCCTGTGATAAAAAGCCTTCTGTTTCAACCGTCAAACATTTCAGGGGGGAATTTGGAACCTTTTGGCACAATTTTTGAGTGAATTGCCAAAAGTCAGATTTTTTATGAAATTGTGACCCCGGGGCTTAGGATTTTTTCAAAAAAATCTTTTTCTGCCGAATAAGTTGTTGAGGGCTGATTTCTTTTCCTGTGATAAAAAGCCTTCTGTTTCAACCGCCAAACCTTTCAGGGGATCATTTGGAACCGTTTGGCACCATTTTTGAGTGAATTTCCAAAAGTCAGATTTTTTATGAATTTGTGACCCCGGGGCTTCGGGATTTTTTCAAAAAGATCTTTTTCTGCCGGTTAAGTTGTCGAGGGCAGATTTCTTCTATTTCCATTCCCAAACCTTTCAGAGGATCATTTGCAACCGTTTGGCACCATTTTTGAGTGAATTGCCGAAAGTCAGATTTTTTATGAAATTGTGACCCCGGGGCTTAGGATTTGTTCAAAAAAATATTTTTCTGCCGGTTAAGTAGTTGAGGGCTGATTTCTTTTCCTGTGATAAAAAGCCTTCTGTTTCATCCGCCAAACCTTTCAGGGGATCATTTGGAACCGTTTGGCACAATTTTTGAGTGAATTGCCGAAAGTCAGATTTTTTATGAAATTGTGACCCCGGGGTTTAGGATTTTTTCAAAAAAATCTTTTTCTGCCCGTTAAGTTGTCGAGGGCTGATTTCTTCTCTTTCCATTCCCAAACCTTTCAGAGGATCATTTGCAACTGTCTGGCACCATTTTTGAGTGAATTGCCAAAAGTCAGATTTTTTATGAAATTGTGACTCCGGGGCTTTGGATTTTTTCAAAAAAATCTTTTTCTGCCGTTTAAGTTGTTGAGGGCTAATTTCTTTTCCTGTGATAAAAAGCCTTCTGTTTCAACCGTCAAACCTTTCAGGGGAGAATTTGGAACCTTTTGGTACAATTTTTGAGTGAATTGCCAAAAGTCAGATTTTTAATGAAATTGTGACCCCGGGGCTTAGGATTTTTTCGAAAAAATCTTTTTCTGCCGCTTAAGTTGGTGAGGGCTGATTTCTTCTATTTCTATTCCCAAACCTTTCAGAGGGTCATTTGCAACCGACTGGCACCATTTTTGAGTGAATTGCCAAAAGTCAGATTTTTTATGAAATTGTGACCCCGGGGCTTAGGATTTTTTCAAAAAAATCTTTTTCTGTCGGTTAAGTTGTCGAGGGCTGATTGCGTGTCCTGTGATAAAAAGCCATCTGTTTCGAACGCCAATTACTTAAGGGGAGAATTTAGAACCTTTTTGGCACAATTTTTGAGTGAATTGCCAAAAGTCAGATTTTTTATGAAATTGTGACGCCGGGGCTTAGGATTTTCTCAAAAAAATCTTTTTCTGCCAGTTAAGTTGTTGAGGGCTGATTTCTTTTCCTGTGATAAAAAGCCTTCTGTTTCAACCGCCAAACCTTTCAGGGGCTCATTTGGAACCGTTTGGCACCATTTTTGAGTGAATTGCCGAAAGTCAGATTTTTTATGAAATTGTGACCCAGGGCTTAGGGATTTTTTCAAAAAAATCTTTTTCTGCCTGTTAAGTTGTCGAGGGCTGATTTCTTTTCCTGTGATAAAAAGCCTTCTGTTTCAACCGCCAAACCTTTCAGGGGAGAATTTGGAACCGTTTGGCACCATTTTTGAGTGAATTGCCGAAAGTCAGATTTTTTTATGAAATTGTGACTCCGGGCCTTAGGATTTTTTCAAAAAAATATTTTTCTGCCAGTTATGTTGTTGAGGGCTGATTTCTTTTCCTGTGATAAAAAGCCTTCTGTTTCAACCTCCAAACCTTTCAGGGGATCATTTGGAACCTTTTGGCACAATTTTTGAGTGAATTGCCAAAAGTCAGATTTTTTATGAAATTGTGACCCCGGGGCTTAGGATTTTTTCAAAAAAATCTTTTTCTGCTGGTTAAGTAGTTGAGGGCTGATTTCTTTTCCTGTGATCAAAAGCCTTCTGTTTCAACCGCCAAACCTTTCAGGGGATCATTTGGAACCGTTTGGCACCATTTTTGAGTGAATTGCCGAAAGTCAGATTTTTTATGAAATTGTGACCCCGGGGTTTAGGATTTTTTCAAAAAAATCTTTTTCTGCCGGTTAAGTTGTCGAGGGCTGATTTCTTCTCTTTCCATTCCCAAACCTTTCAGAGGATCATTTGCAACCGTCTGGCACCATTTTTGAGTGAATTGCCGAAAGTCAGATTTTTTATGAAATTTTGACCCCGGGGCTTAGGATTTTTTCAAAAAAATCTTTTTCTGCCGGTTAAGTAGTTAAGGGCTGATTCCTTTTCCTGTGATAAAAAGCCTTCTGTTTCAACCGCCAAACCTTTCAGGGGATCATTTGGAACCGTTTGGCACCATTTTTGAGTGAATTGCCGAAAGTCAGATTTTTTATGAAATTGTGACCCCGGGGTTTAGGATTTTTTCAAAAAAATCTTTTTCTGCCGGTTAAGTTGTCGAGGGCTGATTTCTTCTCTTTCCATTCCCAATCCTTTCAGAGGATCATTTGCAACCGTCTGGCACCATTTTTGAGTGAATTGCCGAAAGTCAGATTTTTTATGAAATTGTGACTCCGAGGCTTAGGATTTTTTCAAAAAAATCTTTTTCTGTCGGTTAAGTTGTCGAGGGCTGATTGCGTGTCCTGTGATAAAAAGCCATCTGTTTCGAACGCCAATTATTTAAGGGGAGAATTTGGAACCTTTTTGGCACAATTTTTGAGTGAATTGCCAAAAGTCAGATTTTTTATGAAATTGTGACCCCGGGGTTTAGGATTTTTTCAAAAAAATCTTTTTCTGCCGGTTAAGTTGTCGAGGGCTGATTTCTTCTCTTTCCATTCCCAAACCTTTCAGAGGATCATTTGCAACCGTCTGGCACCATTTTTGAGTGAATTGCCGAAAGTCAGATTTTTTATGAAATTTTGACCCCGGGGCTTAGGATTTTTTCAAAAAAATCTTTTTCTGCCGGTTAAGTAGTTGAGGGCTGATTCCTTTTCCTGTGATAAAAAGCCTTCTGTTTCAACCGCCAAACCTTTCAGGGGATCATTTGGAACCGTTTGGCACCATTTTTGAGTGAATTGCCGAAAGTCAGATTTTTTATGAAATTGTGACCCCGGGGTTTAGGATTTTTTCAAAAAAATCTTTTTCTGCCGTTTAAGTTGTTGAGGGCTGATTTCTTTTCCTGTGATAAAAAGCCTTCTGTTTCAACCGCCAAACCTTTCAGGGGAGAATTAGGAACCTTTTGGCACCATTTTTGAGTGAATTTCCAAAAGTCAGATTTTTTATGAAATTGTGACCCCGGGGTTTAGGATTTTTTCAAAAAAATCTTTTTCTGCCGGTTAAGTTGTCGAGGGCTGATTTCTTCTATTTCCATTCCCAAAGCTTTCAGAGGATCATTTGCAACCGTCTGGCACCATTTTTGAGTGAATTGCCGAAAGTCAGACTTTTTATGAAATTGTGATCCCGGGGCTTAGGGATTTTTTCAAAATAATCTTTTTCTGCCGGTTAAGTTGTCGAGGGCTGATTGTGTGTCCTGTGATAAAAAGCCTTCTGTTTCAACCGTCAAACATTTCAGGGGGGAATTTGGAACCTTTTGGCACAATTTTTGAGTGAATTGCCAAAAGTCAGATTTTTTATGAAATTGTGACCCCGGGGCTTAGGATTTTTTCAAAAAAATCTTTTTCTGCCGAATAAGTTGTTGAGGGCTGATTTTTTTTCCTGTGATAAAAAGCCTTCTGTTTCAACCACCAAACCTTTCAGGGGATCATTTGGAACCGTTTGGCACCATTTTTGAGTGAATTTCCAAAAGTCAGATTTTTTATGAATTTGTGACCCCGGGGCTTCGGGATTTTTTCAAAAAGATCTTTTTCTGCCGGTTAAGTTGTCGAGGGCTGATTTCTTCTATTTCCATTCCCAAACCTTTCAGAGGATCATTTGCAACCGTTTGGCACCATTTTTGAGTGAATTGCCGAAAGTCAGATTTTTTATGAAATTGTGACCCCGGGGCTTAGGATTTGTTCAAAAAAATATTTTTCTGCCGGTTAAGTAGTTGAGGGCTGATTTCTTTTCCTGTGATAAAAAGCCTTCTGTTTCATCCGCCAAACCTTTCAGGGGATCATTTGGAACCGTTTGGCACAATTTTTGAGTGAATTGCCGAAAGTCAGATTTTTTATGAAATTGTGACCCCGGGGTTTAGGATTTTTTCAAAAAAATCTTTTTCTGCCGGTTAAGTTGTCGAGGGCTGATTTCTTCTCTTTCCATTCCCAAACCTTTCAGAGGATCATTTGCAACTGTCTGGCACCATTTTTGAGTGAATTGCCAAAAGTCAGATTTTTTATGAAATTGTGACTCCGGGGCTTTGGATTTTTTCAAAAAAATCTTTTTCTGCCGTTTAAGTTGTTGAGGGCTAATTTCTTTTCCTGTGATAAAAAGCCTTCTGTTTCAACCGTGAAACCTTTCAGGGGAGAATTTGGAACCTTTTGGCACAATTTTTGAGTGAATTGCCGAAAGTCAGATTTTTTATGAAATTGTGACCCCGGGGATTAGGGATTTTTTCAAAAAAATCTTTTTCTGCCGGTTAAGTTGTCGAGGGCTGATTTCTTCTCTTTCCATTCCCAAACCTTTCAGAGGATCATTTGCAACCGTCTGGCACCATTTTTGAGTGAATTGCCGAAAGTCAGATTTTTTATGAAATTGTGACCCCGGGGTTTAGGATTTTTTCAAAAAAATCTTTTTCTGCCGGTTAAGTTGTCGAGGGCTGATTTCTTCTATTTCCATTCCCAAAGCTTTCAGAGGATCATTTGCAACCGTCTGGCACCATTTTTGAGTGAATTGCCGAAAGTCAGACTTTTTATGAAATTGTGATCCCGGGGCTTAGGGATTTTTTCAAAATAATCTTTTTCTGCCGGTTAAGTTGTCGAGGGCTGATTGTGTGTCCTGTGATAAAAAACCATCTGTTTCGACCGCCAAACCTTTCAGGGGAGAATTTGGAACCTTTTGGCACAATTTTTGAGTGAATTGCCAAAAGTCAGATTTTTTATGAAATTGTGACCCCGGGGCTTAGGATTTTTTTCAAAAAAATCTTTTTCTGCCGGTTATGTTGTTGAGGGCTGATTTCTTTTCCTGTGATAAAAAGCCTTCTGTTTCAACCGTCAAACATTTCAGGGGGGAATTTGGAACCTTTTGGCACAATTTTTGAGTGAATTGCCAAAAGTCAGATTTTTTATGAAATTGTGACCCCGGGGCTTAGGATTTTTTCAAAAAAATCTTTTTCTGCCGGTTAAGTTGTTGAGGGCTGATTTCTTTTCCTGTGATCAAAAGCCTTCTGATTCAACCACCAAACCTTTCAGGGGATCATTTGGAACCGTTTGGCACCATTTTTGAGTGAATTGCCAAAAGTCAGATTTTTTATGAATTTGTGACCCCGGGGCTTAGGATTTTTTCAAAAAAATCTTTTTCTGCCGGTTATGTTGTTGAGGGCTGATTTCTTTTCCTGTGATAAAAAGCCTTCTGTTTCAACCGCCAAACCTTTCAGGGGAGAATTTGGAACCTTTTGGCACAATTTTTGAGTGAATTGCCAAAAGTCAGATTTTTTATGAAATTGTGACCCCGGGGCTTAGGATTTTTTCAAAAAAATCTTTTTCTGCCGGTTAAGTTGTCGAGGGCTGATTTCTTTTCCTGTGATAAAAAGCCTTCTGTTTCAACCGCCAAACCTTTCAGGGGAGAATTAGGAACCTTTTGGCACAATTTTTGAGTGAATTGCCAAAATTCAGATTTTTTATGAAATTGTGACCCCGGGGCTTAGGATTTTTTCAAAAAAATCTTTTTCTGCCGGTTAAGTTGTCGAGGGCGGATTGCGTGTCCTTTGATAAAAAACCATCTGTTTCGACCGCCAAACCTTTCAGGGGATCATTTGGAACCGTTTGGCACCATTTTTGAGTGAATTGCCGAAAGTCAGATTTTTTATGAAATTGTGACCCCGGGGATTAGGGATTTTTTCAAAAAAATCTTTTTCTGCCGGTTAAGTTGTCGAGGGCTGATTTCTTCTCTTTCCATTCCCAAACCTTTCAGAGGATCATTTGCAACCGTCTGGCACCATTTTTGAGTGAATTGCCGAAAGTCAGATTTTTTATGAAATTGTGACCCCGGGGCTTAGGGATTTTTTCAAAAAAATCTTTTTCTACCTGTTAAGTTGTCGAGGGCTGATTTCTTCTATTTCCATTCCCAAAGCTTTCAGAGGATCATTTGCATCCGTCTGGCACAATTTTTGAGTGAATTGCCAAAAGTCAGATTTTTTATGAAATTGTGACCCCGGGTCTTAGGATTTTTTCAAAAAAAGCTTTTTCTGCCGGTTAAGTTGTTGAGGGCTGATTTCTTTTCCTGTGATCAAAAGCCTTCTGATTCAACCGCCAAACCTTTCAGGGGATCATTTGGAACCGTTTTGCACCATTTTTGAGTGAATTGCCAAAAGTCAGATTTTTTATGAATTTGTGACCCCGGGGCTTAGGATTTTTTCAAAAAAATCTTTTTCTGCCGGTTATGTTGTTGAGGGCTGATTTCTTTTCCTGTGATAAAAAGCCTTCTGTTTCAACCGCCAAACCTTTCAGGGGAGAATTTGGAACCTTTTGGCACAATTTTTGAGTGAATTGCCAAAAGTCAGATTTTTTATGAAATTGTGACCCCGGGGCTTAGGATTTTTTCAAAAAAATCTTTTTCTGCCGGTTAAGTTGTCGAGGGCTGATTGCGTGTCCTGTGATAAAAAACCATCTGTTTCGACCGCCAAACCTTTCAGGGGAGAATTAGGAACCTTTTGGCACAATTTTTGAGTGAATTGCCAAAAGTCAGATTTTTTATGAAATTGTGACCCCGGGGCTTAGGATTTTTTCAAAAAAATCTTTTTCTGCCGGTTAAGTTGTCGAGGGCGGATTGCGTGTCCTGTGATAAAAAACCATCTGTTTCGACCGGCAAACCTTTCAGGGGAGAATATGGAACCTTTTGGCACAATTTTTGAGTGAATTGCCAAAAGTCAGATTTTTTATGAAATTGTGACCCCGGGGCTTAGGATTTTTTCAAAAAAATCTTTTTCTGCCGGTTATGTTGTTGAGGGCTGATTTCTTTTCCTGTGATAAAAAGCCTTCTGTTTCAACCGCCAAACCTTTCAGGGGAGAATTTGCAACCTTTTGGCACAATTTTTGAGTGAATTGCCGAAAGTCAGATTTTTTATGAAATTGTGACCCCGGGGTTTAGGATTTTTTCAAAAAAATCTTTTTCTGCCTTTAAGTTGTCGAGGGCTGATTTCTTCTCTTTCCATTCCCAAACCTTTCAGAGGATCATTTGCAACCTCTCTGGCACCATTTTTGAGTGAATTGCCAAAAGTCAGATTTTGTATGAAATTGTGACTCCGGGGCTTAGGATTTTTTCAAAAAAATCTTTTTCTGCCGTTTAATTTGTTGAGGGCTAATTTCTTTTCCTGTGATAAAAAGCCTTCTGTTTCAACCGCCAAACCTTTCAGGGGAGAATTTGGAACCTTTTGGCACAATTTTTGAGTGAATTGCCAAAAGTCAGATTTTTTATGAAATTGTGACCCCGGGGCTTAGGATTTTTTCAAAAAAAATCTTTTTCTGCCGTTTAAGTTGTTGAGGGCCGATTTCTTTTCCTGTGATAAAAAGCCTTCTGTTTCAACCGCCAAACCTTTCAGGGGATCATTTGGAATCGTTTGGCACCATTTTTGAGTAAATTGCCGAAAGTCAGATTTTTTATGAAATTGTGACCCCGGGGATTAGGGATTTTTTCAAAAAAATCTTTTTCTGCCGGTTAAGTTGTCGAGGGCTGATTTCTTCTCTTTCCATTCCCAAACCTTTCAGAGGATCATTTGCAACCGTCTGGCACCATTTTTGAGTGAATTGCCGAAAGTCAGACTTTTTATGAAATTGTGATCCCGTGGCTTAGGGATTTTTTCAAAAAAATCTTTTTCTGCCGGTTAAGTTGTCGAGGGCTTATTGCGTGTCCTTTGATAAAAAACCATCTGTTTCGACCGCCAATTATTTAAGGGGAGAATTTGGGACCTTTTTGGCACAATTTTTGAGTGAATTGCCAAAAGTCAGATTTTTTATGAAATTGTGACGCCGGGGCTTAGGATTTTTTCAAAAAAATCTTTTTCTGCCAGTTAAGTTGTTGAGGGCTGATTTCTTTTCCTGTGATAAAAAGCCTTCTGTTTCAACCGCCAAACCTTTCAGGGGATCATTTGGAACCGTTTGGCACCATTTTTGAGTGAATTGCCGAAAGTCAGATTTTTTATGAAATTTTGACCCAGTTCTTAGGGATTTTTTCAAAAAAATCTTTTTCTGCCTGTTAAGTTGTCGAGGGCTGATTTCTTCTATTTCCATTCCCAAAGCTTTCAGAGGATCATTTGCAACCGTCTGGCACCATTTTTGAGTGAATTGCCGAAAGTCAGAATTTTTATGAAATTGTGACCCCGGGGCTTAGGATTTTTTCAAAAAAATATTTTTCTGCCAGTTATGTTGTTGAGGGCTGATTTCTTTTCCTGTGATAAAAAGCCTTCTGTTTCAACCGCCAAACCTTTCAGCGGAGAATTTGGAACCTTTTGGCAGAATTTTTTAGTGAATTGCCGAAAGTCAGATTTTTTATGAAATTTTGACCCCGGGGCTTAGGATTTTTTCAAAAAAATCTTTTTCTGCCGGTTAAGTAGTTGAGGGCTGATTTCTTTTCCTGTGATAAAAAGCCTTCTGTTTCAACCGCCAAACCTTTCAGGGGATCATTTGGAACCGTTTGGCACCATTTTTGAGTGAATTTCCAAAAGTCAGATTTTTTATGAATTTGTGACCCCGGGGCTTCGGGATTTTTTCAAAAAGATCTTTTTCTGCCGGTTAAGTTGTCGAGGGCTGATTTCTTCTATTTCCATTCCCAAACCTTTCAGAGGATCATTTGCAACCGTTTGGCACCATTTTTGAGTGAATTGCCGAAAGTCAGATTTTTTATGAAATTGTGACCCCGGGGCTTAGGATTTGTTCAAAAAAATATTTTTCTGCCGGTTAAGTAGTTGAGGGCTGATTTCTTTTCCTGTGATAAAAAGCCTTCTGTTTCATCCGCCAAACCTTTCAGGGGAGAATTTGGAACCGTTTGGCACCATTTTTGAGTGAATTGCCGAAAGTCAGATTTTTTATGAAATTGTGACCCCGGGGTTTAGGATTTTTTCAAAAAAATCTTTTTCTGCCCGTTAAGTTGTCGAGGGCTGATTTCTTCTCTTTCCATTCCCAAACCTTTCAGAGGATCATTTGCAACCTCTCTGGCACCATTTTTGAGTGAATTGCCAAAAGTCAGATTTTTTATGAAATTGTGACTCCGGGGCTTAGGATTTTTTCAAAAAAATCTTTTTCTGCCGTTTAAGTTGTTGAGGGCTAATTTCTTTTCCTGTGATAAAAAGCCTTCTGTTTCAACCGCCAAACCTTTCAGGGGAGAATTTGGAACCTTTTGGCACAATTTTTGAGTGAATTGCCAAAAGTCTGATTTTTTATGAAATTGTGACCCCGGGGCTTAGGATTTTTTCAAAAAAATCTTTTTCTGCCGTTTAAGTTGTTGAGGGCCGATTTCTTTTCCTGTGATAAAAAGCCTTCTGTTTCAACCTCCAAACCTTTCAGGGGATCATTTGGAACCGTTTGGCACCATTTTTGAGTGAATTGCCGAAAGTCAGATTTTTTATGAAATTGTGACCCCGTGGATTAGGGATTTTTTCAAAAAAATCTTTTTCTGCCGGTTAAGTTGTCGAGGGCTGATTTCTTCTCTTTCCATTCCCAAACCTTTCAGAGGATCATTTGCAACCGTCTGGCACCATTTTTGAGTGAATTGCCGAAAGTCAGACTTTTTATGAAATTGTGATCCCGTGGCTTAGGGATTTTTTCAAAAAAATCTTTTTCTGCCGGTTAAGTTGTCCAGGGCTTATTGCGTGTCCTTTGATAAAAAACCATCTGTTTCGACCGCCAAACCTTTCAGGGGATCATTTGGAACCGTTTGGCACCATTTCTGAGTGAATTGCCGAAAGTCAGATTTTTTATGAAATTGTGACCCCGGGGATTAGGGATTTTTTCAAAAAAATCTTTTTCTGCCGGTTAAGTTGTCGAGGGCTGATTTCTTCTCTTTCCATTCCCAAACCTTTCAGAGGATCATTTGCAACCGTCTGGCACCATTTTTGAGTGAATTGCCGAAAGTCAGATTTTTTATGAAATTGTGACCCCGGGGCTTAGGGATTTTTTCAAAAAAATCTTTTTCTACCTGTTAAGTTGTCGAGGGCTGATTTCTTCTATTTCCATTCCCAAAGCTTTCAGAGGATCATTTGCATCCGTCTGGCACAATTTTTGAGTGAATTGCCAAAAGTCAGATTTTTTATGAAATTGTGACCCCGGGGCTTAGGATTTTTTCAAAAAAAGCTTTTTCTGCCGGTTAAGTTGTTGAGGGCTGATTTCTTTTCCTGTGATCAAAAGCCTTCTGATTCAACCGCCAAACCTTTCAGGGGATCATTTGGAACCGTTTGGCACCATTTTTGAGTGAATTGCCAAAAGTCAGATTTTTTATGAATTTGTGACCCCGGGGCTTAGGATTTTTTCAAAAAAATCTTTTTCTGCCGGTTATGTTGTTGAGGGCTGATTTCTTTTCCTGTGATAGAAAGCCTTCTGTTTCAACCGCCAAACCTTTCAGGGGAGAATTTGGAACCTTTTGGCACAATTTTTGAGTGAATTGCCAAAAGTCAGATTTTTTATGAAATTGTGACCCCGGGGCTTAGGATTTTTTCAAAAAAATCTTTTTCTGCCGGTTAAGTTGTCGAGGGCTGATTGCGTGTCCTGTGATAAAAAACCATCTGTTTCGACCGCCAAACCTTTCAGGGGAGAATTAGGAACCTTTTGGCACAATTTTTGAGTGAATTGCCAAAAGTCAGATTTTTTATGAAATTGTGACCCCGGGGCTTAGGATTTTTTCAAAAAAATCTTTTTCTGCCGGTTATGTTGTTGAGGGCTGATTTCTTTTCCTGTGATAAAAAGCCTTCTGTTTCAACCGCCAAACCTTTCAGGGGAGAATTTGCAACCTTTTGGCACAATTTTTGAGTGAATTGCCGAAAGTCAGATTTTTTATGAAATTGTGACCCCGGGGTTTAGGATTTTTTCAAAAAAATCTTTTTCTGCCTTTAAGTTGTCGAGGGCTGATTTCTTCTCTTTCCATTCCCAAACCTTTCAGAGGATCATTTGCAACCTCTCTGGCACCATTTTTGAGTGAATTGCCAAAAGTCAGATTTTGTATGAAATTGTGACTCCGGGGCTTAGGATTTTTTCAAAAAAATCTTTTTCTGCCGTTTAATTTGTTGAGGGCTAATTTCTTTTCCTGTGATAAAAAGCCTTCTGTTTCAACCGCCAAACCTTTCAGGGGAGAATTTGGAACCTTTTGGCACAATTTTTGAGTGAATTGCCAAAAGTCTGATTTTTTATGAAATTGTGACCCCGGGGCTTAGGATTTTTTCAAAAAAAATCTTTTTCTGCCGTTTAAGTTGTTGAGGGCCGATTTCTTTTCCTGTGATAAAAAGCCTTCTGTTTTAACCGCCAAACCTTTCAGGGGATCATTTGGAATCCTTTGGCACCATTTTTGAGTAAATTGCCGAAAGTCAGATTTTTTATGAAATTGTGACCCCGGGGATTAGGGATTTTTTCAAAAAAATCTTTTTCTGCCGGTTAAGTTGTCGAGGGCTGATTTCTTCTCTTTCCATTCCCAAACCTTTCAGAGGATCATTTGCAACCGTCTGGCACCATTTTTGAGTGAATTGCCGAAAGTCAGACTTTTTATGAAATTGTGATCCCGTGGCTTAGGGATTTTTTTCAAAAAAATCTTTTTCTGCCGGTTAAGTTGTCGAGGGCTTATTGCGTGTCCTTTGATAAAAAACCATCTGTTTCGACCGCCAATTATTTAAGGGGAGAATTTGGAACCTTTTTGGCACAATTTTTGAGTGAATTGCCAAAAGTCAGATTTTTTATGAAATTGTGACGCCGGGGTTTAGGATTTTTTCAAAAAAATCTTTTTCTGCCAGTTAAGTTGTTGAGGGCTGATTTCTTTTCCTGTGATAAAAAGCCTTCTGTTTCAACCGCCAAACCTTTCAGGGGATCATTTGGAACCGTTTGGCACCATTTTTGAGTGAATTGCCAAAAGTCAGATTTTTTATGAAATTTTGACCCAGTTCTTAGGGATTTTTTCAAAAAAATCTTTTTCTGCCTGTTAAGTTGTCGAGGGCTGATTTCTTCTATTTCCATTCCCAAAGCTTTCAGAGGATCATTTGCAACCGTCTGGCACCATTTTTGAGTGAATTGCCGAAAGTCAGAATTTTTATGAAATTGTGACCCCGGGGCTTAGGATTTTTTCAAAAAAATATTTTTCTGCCAGTTATGTTGTTGAGGGCTGATTTCTTTTCCTGTGATAAAAAGCCTTCTGTTTCAACCGCCAAACCTTTCAGCGGAGAATTTGGAACCTTTTGGCACAATTTTTTAGTGAATTGCCGAAAGTCAGATTTTTTATGAAATTTTGACCCCGGGGCTTAGGATTTTTTCAAAAAAATCTTTTTCTGCCGGTTAAGTAGTTGAGGGCTGATTTCTTTTCCTGTGATAAAAAGCCTTCTGTTTCAACCGCCAAACCTTTCAGGGGATCATTTGGAACCGTTTGGCACCATTTTTGAGTGAATTGCCAAAAGTCAGATTTTTTATGAAATTGTGACCCCGGGGTTTAGGATTTTTTCAAAAAAATCTTTTTCTGCCGGTTATGTTGTTGAGGGCTGATTTCTTTTCCTGTGATAAAAAGCCTTCTGTTTCAACCGCCAAACCTTTCAGGGGAGAATTTGGAACCTTTTGGCACAATTTTTGAGTGAATTGCCAAAAGTCAGATTTTTTATGAAATTGTGACCCCGGGCTTAGGATTTTTTCAAAAAAATCTTTTTCTGCCGGTTAAGTTGTCGAGGGCTGATTGCGTGTCCTGTGATAAAAAACCATCTGTTTCGACCGCCAAACCTTTCAGGGGAGAATTAGGAACCTTTTGGCACAATTTTTGAGTGAATTGCCAAAAGTCAGATTTTTTATGAAATTGTGACCCCGGGGCTTAGGATTTTTTCAAAAAAATCTTTTTCTGCCGGTTAAGTTGTCGAGGGCTGATTGCGTGTCCTGTGATAAAAAACCATCTGTTTCGACCGGCAAACCTTTCAGGGGAGAATTTGGAACCTTTTGGCACAATTTTTGAGTGAATTGCCAAAAGTCAGATTTTTTATGAAATTGTGACCCCGGGGCTTAGGATTTTTTCAAAAAAATCTTTTTCTGCCGGTTATGTTGTTGAGGGCTGATTTCTTTTCCTGTGATAAAAAGCCTTCTGTTTCAACCGCCAAACCTTTCAGGGGAGAATTTGCAACCTTTTGGCACAATTTTTGAGTGAATTTCCAAAAGTCAGATTTTTTATGAAATTGTGACCCCGGGGCTTAGGATTTTTTCAAAAAAATCTTTTTCTGCCGGTTAAGTAGTTGAGGGCTGATTTCTTTTCCTGTGATAAAAAGCCTTCTGTTTCAACCGCCAAACCTTTCAGGGGATCATTTGGAACCGTTTGGCACCATTTTTGAGTGAATTGCCGAAAGTCAGATTTTTTATGAAATTGTGACCCCTGGATTTAGGATTTTTTCAAAAAAATCTTTTTCTGCCGGTTAAGTTGTCGAGGGCTGATTTCTTCTCTTTCCATTCCCAAACCTTTCAGAGGATCATTTGCAACCGTCTGGCACCATTTTTGAGTGAATTGCCAAAAGTCAGATTTTTTATGAAATTGTGACCCCGGGGCTTAGGATTTTTTCAAAAAAATCTTTTTCTGTCGGTTAAGTTGTCGAGGGCTGATTGCGTGTCCTGTGATAAAAAGCCATCTGTTTCGAACGCCAATTATTTAAGGGGAGAATTTGGAACCTTTTTGGCACAATTTTTGAGTGAATTGCCAAAAGTCAGATTTTTTATGAAATTGTGACGCCGGGGCTTAGGATTTTTTCAAAAAAATCTTTTTCTGCCAGTTAAGTTGTTGAGGGCTGATTTCTTTTCCTGTGATAAAAAGCCTTCTGTTTCAACCGCCAAACCTTTCAGGGGATCATTTGGAACCGTTTGGCACCATTTTTGAGTGAATTGCCGAAAGTCAGATTTTTTATGAAATTGTGACCCAGGGCTTAGGGATTTTTTCAAAAAAATCTTTTTCTGCCTGTTAAGTTGTCGAGGGCTGATTTCTTCTATTTCCATTCCCAAAGCTTTCAGAGGATCATTTGCAACCGTCTGGCACCATTTTTGAGTTAATTGCCAAAAGTCAGATTTTTTATGAAATTGTGACCCCGGGGCTTAGGATTTTTTCAAAAAAATCTTTTTCTGTCGGTTAAGTTGTCGAGGGCTGATTGCGTGTCCTGTGATAAAAAGCCATCTGTTTCGAACGCCAATTATTTAAGGGGAGAATTTGGAACCTTTTTGGCACAATTTTTGAGTGAATTGCCAAAAGTCAGATTTTTTATGAAATTGTGACGCCGGGGCTTAGGATTTTTTCAAAAAAATCTTTTTCTGCCTGTTAAGTTGTCGAGGGCTGATTTCTTCTATTTCCATTCCCAAAGCTTTCAGAGGATCATTTGCAACCGTCTGGCACCATTTTTGAGTGAAATGCCGAAAGTCAGAATTTTTATGAAATTGTGACCCCGGGGCTTAGGATTTTTTCAAAAAAATATTTTTCTGCCAGTTATGTTGTTGAGGGCTGATTTCTTTTCCTGTGATAAAAAGCCTTCTGTTTCAACCGCCAAACCTTTCAGCGGAGAATTTGGAACCTTTTGGCACAATTTTTTAGTGAATTGCCGAAAGTCAGATTTTTTATGAAATTTTGACCCCGGGGCTTAGGATTTTTTCAAAAAAATCTTTTTCTGCCGGTTAAGTAGTTGAGGGCTGATTTCTTTTCCTGTGATAAAAAGCCTTCTGTTTCAACCGCCAAACCTTTCAGGGGATCATTTGGAACCGTTTGGCACCATTTTTGAGTGAATTGCCAAAAGTCAGATTTTTTATGAAATTGTGACCCCGGGGTTTAGGATTTTTTCAAAAAAATCTTTTTCTGCCGGTTATGTTGTTGAGGGCTGATTTCTTTTCCTGTGATAAAAAGCCTTCTGTTTCAACCGCCAAACCTTTCAGGGGAGAATTTGGAACCTTTTGGCACAATTTTTGAGTGAATTGCCAAAAGTCAGATTTTTTATGAAATTGTGACCCCGGGCTTAGGATTTTTTCAAAAAAATCTTTTTCTGCCGGTTAAGTTGTCGAGGGCTGATTGCGTGTCCTGTGATAAAAAACCATCTGTTTCGACCGCCAAACCTTTCAGGGGAGAATTAGGAACCTTTTGGCACAATTTTTGAGTGAATTGCCAAAAGTCAGATTTTTTATGAAATTGTGACCCCGGGGCTTAGGATTTTTTCAAAAAAATCTTTTTCTGCCGGTTAAGTTGTCGAGGGCTGATTGCGTGTCCTGTGATAAAAAACCATCTGTTTCGACCGGCAAACCTTTCAGGGGAGAATTTGGAACCTTTTGGCACAATTTTTGAGTGAATTGCCAAAAGTCAGATTTTTTATGAAATTGTGACCCCGGGGCTTAGGATTTTTTCAAAAAAATATTTTTCTGCCGGTTATGTTGTTGAGGGCTGATTTCTTTTCCTGTGATAAAAAGCCTTCTGTTTCAACCGCCAAACCTTTCAGGGGAGAATTTGCAACCTTTTGGCACAATTTTTGAGTGAATTTCCAAAAGTCAGATTTTTTATGAAATTGTGACCCCGGGGCTTAGGATTTTTTCAAAAAAATCTTTTTCTGCCGGTTAAGTAGTTGAGGGCTGATTTCTTTTCCTGTGATAAAAAGCCTTCTGTTTCAACCGCCAAACCTTTCAGGGGATCATTTGGAACCGTTTGGCACCATTTTTGAGTGAATTGCCGAAAGTCAGATTTTTTATGAAATTGTGACCCCTGGGTTTAGGATTTTTTCAAAAAAATCTTTTTCTGCCGGTTAAGTTGTCGAGGGCTGATTTCTTCTCTTTCCATTCCCAAACCTTTCAGAGGATCATTTGCAACCGTCTGGCACCATTTTTGAGTGAATTGCCAAAAGTCAGATTTTTTATGAAATTGTGACCCCGGGGCTTAGGATTTTTTCAAAAAAATCTTTTTCTGTCGGTTAAGTTGTCGAGGGCTGATTGCGTGTCCTGTGATAAAAAGCCATCTGTTTCGAACGCCAATTATTTAAGGGGAGAATTTGGAACCTTTTTGGCACAATTTTTGAGTGAATTGCCAAAAGTCAGATTTTTTATGAAATTGTGACGCCGGGGCTTAGGATTTTTTCAAAAAAATCTTTTTCTGCCAGTTAAGTTGTTGAGGGCTGATTTCTTTTCCTGTGATAAAAAGCCTTCTGTTTCAACCGCCAAACCTTTCAGGGGATCATTTGGAACCGTTTGGCACCATTTTTGAGTGAATTGCCGAAAGTCAGATTTTTTATGAAATTGTGACCCAGGGCTTAGGGATTTTTTCAAAAAAATCTTTTTCTACCTATTAAGTTGTCGAGGGCTGATTTCTTCTATTTCCATTCCCAAAGCTTTCAGAGGATCATTTGCAACCGTCTGGCACCATTTTTGAGTGAATTGCCAAAAGTCAGATTTTTTATGAAATTGTGACCCCGGGGCTTAGGATTTTTTCAAAAAAATCTTTTTCTGTCGGTTAAGTTGTCGAGGGCTGATTGCGTGTCCTGTGATAAAAAGCCATCTGTTTCGAACGCCAATTATTTAAGGGGAGAATTTGGAACCTTTTTGGCACAATTTTTGAGTGAATTGCCAAAAGTCAGATTTTTTATGAAATTGTGACGCCGGGGCTTAGGATTTTTTCAAAAAAATCTTTTTCTGCCAGTTAAGTTGTTGAGGGCTGATTTCTTTTCCTGTGATAAAAAGCCTTCTGTTTCAACCGCCAAACCTTTCAGGGGATCATTTGGAACCGTTTGGCACCATTTTTGAGTGAATTGCCGAAAGTCAGATTTTTTATGAAATTGTGACCCAGGGCTTAGGGATTTTTTCAAAAAAATCTTTTTCTGCCTGTTAAGTGGTCGAGGGCTGATTTCTTCTATTTCCATTCCCAAAGCTTTCAGAGGATCATTTGCAACCGTCTGGCACCATTTTTGAGTGAATTGCCGAAAGTCAGAATTTTTATGAAATTGTGACCCCGGGGCTTAGGATTTTTTCAAAAAAATCTTTTTCTGCCGTTTAAGTTGTTGAGGGCTGATTTCTTTTCCTGTGATAAAAAGCCTTCTGTTTCAACCGCCAAACCTTTCAGGGGAGAATTAGGAACCTTTTGGCACAATTTTTGAGTGAATTGCCAAAAGTCAGATTTTTTATGAAATTGTGACCCCGGGGTTTAGGATTTTTTCAAAAAAATCTTTTTCTGCCGGTTAAGTTGTCGAGGGCTGATTTCTTCTATTTCCATTCCCAAAGCTTTCAGAGGATCATTTGCAACCGTCTGGCACCATTTTTGAGTGAATTGCCGAAAGTCAGACTTTTTATGAAATTGTGATCCCGGGGCTTAGGGATTTTTTCAAAAGAATCTTTTTCTGCCGGTTAAGTTGTCGAGGGCTGATTGTGTGTCCTGTGATAAAAAACCATCTGTTTCGACCGCCAAACCTTTCAGGGGAGAATTTGGAACCTTTTGGCACAATTTTTGAGTGAATTGCCAAAAGTCAGATTTTTTATGAAATTGTGACCCCGGGGCTTAGGATTTTTTTCAAAAAAATCTTTTTCTGCCGGTTATGTTGTTGAGGGCTGATTTCTTTTCCTGTGATAAAAAGCCTTCTGTTTCAACCGTCAAACATTTCAGGGGGGAATTTGGAACCTTTTGGCACAATTTTTGAGTGAATTGCCAAAAGTCAGATTTTTTATGAAATTGTGACCCCGGGGCTTAGGATTTTTTCAAAAAAATCTTTTTCTGCCGAATAAGTTGTTGAGGGCTGATTTCTTTTCCTGTGATAAAAAGCCTTCTGTTTCAACCGCCAAACCTTTCAGGGGATCATTTGGAACCGTTTGGCACCATTTTTGAGTGAATTTCCAAAAGTCAGATTTTTTATGAATTTGTGACCCCGGGGCTTCGGGATTTTTTCAAAAAGATCTTTTTCTGCCGGTTAAGTTGTCGAGGGCTGATTTCTTCTATTTCCATTCCCAAACCTTTCAGAGGATCATTTGCAACCGTTTGGCACCATTTTTGAGTGTATTGCCAAAAGTCAGATTTTTTATGAAATTGTGACCCCGGGGTTTAGGATTTTTTCAAAAAAATCTTTTTCTGCCGGTTAAGTTGTCGAGGGCTGATTTCTTCTATTTCCATTCCCAAAGCTTTCAGAGGATCATTTGCAACCGTCTGGCACCATTTTTGAGTGAATTGCCGAAAGTCAGACTTTTTATGAAATTGTGATCCCGGGGCTTAGGGATTTTTTCAAAAGAATCTTTTTCTGCCAGTTATGTTGTTGAGGGCTGATTTCTTTTCCTGTGATAAAAAGCCTTCTGTTTCAACCGCCAAACCTTTCAGCGGAGAATTTGGAACCTTTTGGCACAATTTTTTAGTGAATTGCCGAAAGTCAGATTTTTTATGAAATTTTGACCCCGGGGCTTAGGATTTTTTCAAAAAAATCTTTTTCTGCCGGTTAAGTAGTTGAGGGCTGATTTCTTTTCCTGTGATAAAAAGCCTTCTGTTTCAACCGCCAAACCTTTCAGGGGATCATTTGGAACCGTTTGGCACCATTTTTGAGTGAATTGCCAAAAGTCAGATTTTTTATGAAATTGTGACCCCGGGGTTTAGGATTTTTTCAAAAAAATCTTTTTCTGCCGGTTATGTTGTTGAGGGCTGATTTCTTTTCCTGTGATAAAAAGCCTTCTGTTTCAACCGCCAAACCTTTCAGGGGAGAATTTGGAACCTTTTGGCACAATTTTTGAGTGAATTGCCAAAAGTCAGATTTTTTATGAAATTGTGACCCCGGGCTTAGGATTTTTTCAAAAAAATCTTTTTCTGCCGGTTAAGTTGTCGAGGGCTGATTGCGTGTCCTGTGATAAAAAACCATCTGTTTCGACCGCCAAACCTTTCAGGGGAGAATTAGGAACCTTTTGGCACAATTTTTGAGTGAATTGCCAAAAGTCAGATTTTTTATGAAATTGTGACCCCGGGGCTTAGGATTTTTTCAAAAAAATCTTTTTCTGCCGGTTAAGTTGTTGAGGGCTGAATTCTTTTCCTGTGATAAAAAGCCTTCTGTTTCAACCGCCAAACCTTTCAGGGGATCATTTGGAACCGTTTGGCACCATTTTTGAGTGAATTGCCGAAAGTCAGATTTTTTATGAAATTGTGACCCCTGGGTTTAGGATTTTTTCAAAAAAATCTTTTTCTGCCGGTTAAGTTGTCGAGGGCTGATTTCTTCTCTTTCCATTCCCAAACCTTTCAGAGGATCATTTGCAACCGTCTGGCACCATTTTTGAGTGAATTGCCAAAAGTCAGATTTTTTATGAAATTGTGACCCCGGGGCTTAGGATTTTTTCAAAAAAATCTTTTTCTGTCGGTTAAGTTGTCGAGGGCTGATTGCGTGTCCTGTGATAAAAAGCCATCTGTTTCGAACGCCAATTATTTAAGGGGAGAATTTGGAACCTTTTTGGCACAATTTTTGAGTGAATTGCCAAAAGTCAGATTTTTTATGAAATTGTTACGCCGGGGCTTAGGATTTTTTCAAAAAAATCTTTTTCTGCCAGTTAAGTTGTTGAGGGCTGATTTCTTTTCCTGTGATAAAAAGCCTTCTGTTTCAACCGCCAAACCTTTCAGGGGATCATTTGGAACCGTTTGGCACCATTTTTGAGTGAATTGCCGAAAGTCAGATTTTTTATGAAATTGTGACCCAGGGCTTAGGGATTTTTTCAAAAAAATCTTTTTCTGCCTGTTAAGTTGTCGAGGGCTGATTTCTTCTATTTCCATTCCCAAAGCTTTCAGAGGATCATTTGCAACCGTCTGGCACCATTTTTGAGTGAATTGCCAAAAGTCAGATTTTTTATGAAATTGTGACCCCGGGGCTTAGGATTTTTTCAAAAAAATCTTTTTCTGTCGGTTAAGTTGTCGAGGGCTGATTGCGTGTCCTGTGATAAAAAGCCATCTGTTTCGAACGCCAATTATTTAAGGGGAGAATTTGGAACCTTTTTGGCACAATTTGTGAGTGAATTGCCAAAAGTCAGATTTTTTATGAAATTGTGACGCCGGGGCTTAGGATTTTTTCAAAAAAATCTTTTTCTGCCAGTTAAGTTGTTGAGGGCTGATTTCTTTTCCTGTGATAAAAAGCCTTCTGTTTCAACCGCCAAACCTTTCAGGGGATCATTTGGAACCGTTTGGCACCATTTTTGAGTGAATTGCCGAAAGTCAGATTTTTTATGAAATTGTGACCCAGGGCTTAGGGATTTTTTCAAAAAAATCTTTTTCTGCCTGTTAAGTTGTCGAGGGCTGATTTCTTCTATTTCCATTCCCAAAGCTTTCAGAGGATCATTTGCAACCGTCTGGCACCATTTTTGAGTGAATTGCCGAAAGTCAGAATTTTTATGAAATTGTGACCCCGGGGCTTAGGATTTTTTCAAAAAAATATTTTTCTGCCAGTTATGTTGTTGAGGGCTGATTTGTTTTCCTGTGATAAAAAGCCTTCTGTTTCAACCGCCAAACCTTTCAGCGGAGAATTTGGAACCTTTTGGCACAATTTTTGAGTGAATTGCCGAAAGTCAGATTTTTTATGAAATTTTGACCCCGGGGCTTAGGATTTTTTCAAAAAAATCTTTTTCTGCCGGTTAAGTAGTTGAGGGCTGATTTCTTTTCCTGTGATAAAAAGCCTTCTGTTTCAACCGCCAAACCTTTCAGGGGATCATTTGGAACCGTTTGGCACCATTTTTGAGTGAATTGCCAAAAGTCAGATTTTTTATGAAATTGTGACCCCGGGGTTTAGGATTTTTTCAAAAAAATCTTTTTCTGCTGGTTAAGTTGTCGAGGGCTGATTTTTTTCTATTTCCATTCCCAAACCTTTCAGAGGATCATTTGCAACCGTCTGGCACCATTTTTGAGTGAATTGCCGAAAGTCAGATTTTTTATGAAATTTTGACCCCGGGGCTTAGGATTTTTTCAAAAAAATCTTTTTCTGCCGGTTAATTAGTTAAGGGCTGATTCCTTTTCCTGTGATAAAAAGCCTTCTGTTTCAACCGCCAAACCTTTCAGGGGATCATTTGGAACCGTTTGGCACCATTTTTGAGTGAATTGCCGAAAGTCAGATTTTTTATGAAATTGTGACCCCGGGGTTTAGGATTTTTTCAAAAAAATCTTTTTCTGCCGGTTAAGTTGTCGAGGGCTGATTTCTTCTCTTTCCATTCCCAATCCTTTCAGAGGATCATTTGCAACCGTCTGGCACCATTTTTGAGTGAATTGCCGAAAGTCAGATTTTTTATGAAATTGTGACTCCGAGGCTTAGGATTTTTTCAAAAAAATCTTTTTCTGCCGTTTAAGTTGTTGAGGGCTGATTTCTTTTCCTGTGATAAAAAGCCTTCTGTTTCAACCGCCAAACCTTTCAGGGGAGAATTAGGAACCTTTTGGCACAATTTTTGAGTGAATTGCCGAAAGTCAGATTTTTTATGAAATTGTGACCCCGGGGTTTAGGATTTTTTCAAAAAAATCTTTTTCTGCCGTTTAAGTTGTTGAGGGCTGATTTCTTTTCCTGTGATAAAAAGCCTTCTGTTTCAACCGCCAAACCTTTCAGGGGAGAATTAGGAACCTTTTGGCACAATTTTTGAGTGAATTGCCAAAAGTCAGATTTTTTATGAAATTGTGACCCCGGGGTTTAGGATTTTTTCAAAAAAATCTTTTTCTGCCGGTTAAGTTGTCGAGGGCTGATTTCTTCTATTTCCATTCCCAAAGCTTTCAGAGGATCATTTGCAACCGTCTGGCACCATTTTTGAGTGAATTGCCGAAAGTCAGACTTTTTATGAAATTGTGATCCCGGGGCTTAGGGATTTTTTCAAAAGAATCTTTTTCTGCCGGTTAAGTTGTCGAGGGCTGATTGTGTGTCCTGTGATAAAAAACCATCTGTTTCGACCGCCAAACCTTTCAGGGGAGAATTTGGAACCTTTTGGCACAATTTTTGAGTGAATTGCCAAAAGTCAGATTTTTTATGAAATTGTGACCCCGGGGCTTAGGATTTTTTTCAAAAAAATCTTTTTCTGCCGGTTATGTTGTTGAGGGCTGATTTCTTTTCCTGTGATAAAAAGCCTTCTGTTTCAACCGTCAAACATTTCAGGGGGGAATTTGGAACCTTTTGGCACAATTTTTGAGTGAATTGCCAAAAGTCAGATTTTTTATGAAATTGTGACCCCGGGGCTTAGGATTTTTTCAAAAAAATCTTTTTCTGCCGAATAAGTTGTTGGGGGCTGATTTCTTTTCCTGTGATAAAAAGCCTTCTGTTTCAACCGCCAAACCTTTCAGGGGATCATTTGGAACCGTTTGGCACCAGTTTGAGTGAATTTCCAAAAGTCAGATTTTTTATGAAATTGTGACCCCGGGGCTTAGGATTTGTTCAAAAAAATATTTTTCTGCCGGTTAAGTAGTTGAGGGCTGATTTCTTTTCCTGTGATAAAAAGCCTTCTGTTTCATCCGCCAAACCTTTCAGGGGATCATTTGGAACCGTTTGGCACCATTTTTGAGTGAATTGCCGAAAGTCAGATTTTTTATGAAATTGTGACCCCGGGGATTAGGGATTTTTTCAAAAAAATCTTTTTCTGCCGGTTAAGTTGTCGAGGGCTGATTTCTTCTCTTTCCATTCCCAAACCTTTCAGAGGATCATTTGCAACCGTCTGGCACCATTTTTGAGTGAATTGCCGAAAGTCAGATTTTTTATGAAATTGTGACCCCGGGGCTTAGGGATTTTTTCAAAAAAATCTTTTTCTACCTGTTAAGTTGTCGAGGGCTGATTTCTTCTATTTCCATTCCCAAAGCTTTCAGAGGATCATTTGCATCCGTCTGGCACAATTTTTGAGTGAATTGCCAAAAGTCAGATTTTTTATGAAATTGTGACCCCGGGGCTTAGGATTTTTTCAAAAAAAGCTTTTTCTGCCGGTTAAGTTGTTGAGGGCTGATTTCTTTTCCTGTGATCAAAAGCCTTCTGTTTCAACCGCCAAACCTTTCAGGGGATCATTTGGAACCGTTTGGCACCATTTTTGAGTGAATTGCCAAAAGTCAGATTTTTTATGAATTTGTGACCCCGGGGCTTAGGATTTTTTCAAAAAAATCTTTTTCTGCCGGTTATGTTGTTGAGGGCTGATTTCTTTTCCTGTGATAAAAAGCCTTCTGTTTCAACCGCCAAACCTTTCATGGGAGAATTTGGAACATTTTGGCACAATTTTTGAGTGAATTGCCAAAAGTCAGATTTTTTATGAAATTGTGACCCCGGGGCTTAGGATTTTTTCAAAAAAATCTTTTTCTGCCGGTTAAGTTGTCGAGGGCTGATTGCGTGTCCTGTGATAAAAAACCATCTGTTTCGACCGCCAAACCTTTCAGGGGAGAATTAGGAACCTTTTGGCACAATTTTTGAGTGAATTGCCAAAAGTCAGATTTTTTATGAAATTGTGACCCCGGGGTTTAGGATTTTTTCAAAAAAATCTTTTTCTGCCGGTTAAGTTGTCGAGGGCTGATTTCTTCTCTTTCCATTCCCAAACCTTTCAGAGGATCATTTGCAACCGTTTGGCACCATTTTTGAGTGAATTGCCGAAAGTCCCATTTTTATGAAATTGTGACCCCGGGGCTTACGATTTTTTCAAAAAAATATTTTTCTTCCGGTTAAGTAGTTGAGGGCTGATTTCTTTTCCTGTGATAAAAAGCCTTCTGTTTCAACCGCCAAACCTTTCAGAGGAGAATTTGGAACCTTTTGGCACAATTTTTGAGTGAATTGCCGAAAGTCAGATTTTTTATGAAATTGTGACCCCGGGGATTAGGGATTTTTTCAAAAAAATCTTTTTCTGCCGGTTAAGTTGTGGAGGGCTGATTTCTTCTCTTTCCATTCCCAAACCTTTCAGAGGATCATTTGCAACCGTCTGGCACCATTTTTGAGTGAATTGCCGAAAGTCAGACTTTTTATGAAATTGTGATCCCGGGGCTTAGGGATTTTTTCAAAAAAATCTTTTTCTGCCGGTTAAGTTGTCGAGGGCTGATTGCGTGTCCTTTGATAAAAAACCATCTGTTTCGACCGCCAAACCTTTCAGGGGATCATTTGGAACCCTTTGGCACCATTTTTGAGTGAATTGCCGAAAGTCAGATTTTTTATGAAATTGTGACCTCGGGGCTTAGGGATTTTTTCAAAAAAATCTTTTTCTACCTGTTAAGTTGTCGAGGGCTGATTTCTTCTATTTCCATTCCCAAAGCTTTCAGAGGATCATTTGCATCCGTTTGGCACAATTTTTGAGTGAATTGCCAAAAGTCAGATTTTTTATGAAATTGTGACCCCGGGGCTTAGGATTTTTTCAAAAAAATCTTTTTCTGCCGGTTAAGTTGTTGAGGGCTGATTTCTTTTCCTGTGATCAAAAGCCTTCTGTTTCAACCGCCAAACCTTTCAGGGGATCATTTGGAACCGTTTGGCACCATTTTTGAGTGAATTGCCAAAAGTCAGATTTTTTATGAATTTGTGACCCCGGGGCTTGGGGATTTTTTCAAAAAGATCTTTTTCTGCCGGTTAAGTTGTCGAGGGCTGATTGCGTGTCCTTTGATAAAAAACCATCTGTTTCGACTGCCAAACCTTTCAGGGGCGAATTTGGAACCGTTTGGCACCATTTTTGAGTGAATTGCCGAAAGTCAAATTTTTAATGAAATTGTGACTCCGGGGCTTAGGATATTTTCAAAAAAATCTTTTTCTGCCGGTTATGTTGTTGAGGGTTGATTTCTTTTCCTGTGATAAAAAGCCTTCTGTTTCAACCGCCAAACCTTTCAGGGGAGAATTTGGAACCTTTTGGCACAATTTTTGAGTGAATTGCCAAAAGTCAGATTTTTTATGAAATTGTGACCCCGGGGCTTAGGGATTTTTTCAAAAAAATCTTTGTCTGCCGGTTAAGTTGTCGAGGGCTGATTTCTTCTATTTCCATTCCCAAACCTTTCAGAAGATCATTTGCAACTGTCTGGCACCATTTTTGAGTGAATTGCCGAAAGTCAGGTTTTTTATGAAATTGTGACCCCGGGGCTTAGGATTTTTTCAAAAAAATCTTTTTCTGCCGGTTAAGTTGTTGAGGGCTGATTTCTTTTCATGTGATAAAAAGCCTTCTGTTGCAACCGCCAAACCTTTCAGGGGCGAATTTGGAACCGTTTGGCACCATTTTTGAGTGAATTGCCGAAAGTCAGATTTTTAATGAAATTGTGACCCCGGGGCTTAGGATATTTTCAAAAAAATCTTTTTCTGCCGGTTAAGTTGTCGAGGGCTGATTTCTTCTATTTCTATTCCAAAACCTTTAAGAGGATTATTTGCAACCGTATGGCACCATTTTTGAGTGAATTGCCGAAAGTCAGTTTTTTTATGAAATTGTGACCCCGGGGCTTAGGATTTTTTCAAAAAAATCTTTTTCTGCCTGTTAAATTGGTGAGGGCTGATTTCTTTTCCTGTGATAAAAAGCCTTCTGTTTCAACCGCCAAAACTTTCACGGCAGCATTTGGAACCGTTTGGCACCATTTTTGAGTGAATTGCCGAACGTCAGATTTTTTATGAAATTGTGACCCCGAGGCTTAGGGATTTTTTCAAAAAAATCTTTTTCTGCCGCTTAAGTTGTCGAAGGTTGATTTCGTGTCCTGTGATAAAAAGCCATCTGTTTCGACCGCCAAACCTTTCAGGGGAGAATTTGGAACGTTTTGGCACAATTTTTGAGTGAATTGCCAAAAGTCAGATTTTTTATGAAATTGTGACCCCGGGGTTTAGGATTTTTTCAAAAAAATCTTTTTCTGCCGGTTAAGTTGTCGAGGGCTGATTTCTTCTATTTCCATTCCCAATCCTTTAAGAGGATCATTTGCAACCGTCTGGCACCATTTTTGAGTGAATTGCCGAAAGTCAGATATTTTATGAAATTGTGACCCCGGGGCTTAGGGATTTTTTCAAAAAAATCTTTGTCTGCTGGTTAAGTTGTCGAGGGCTGATTTCTTCTATTTCCATTCCCAAACCTTTCAGAAGATCATTTGCAACCGTCTGGCACCATTTTTGACTGAATTGCCGAAAGTCAGGTTTTTTATGAAATTGTGACCCCGGGGCTTAGGATTTTTTCAAAAAAATCTTTTTCTGCCGGTTAAGTTGTTGAGGGCTGATTTCTTTTCCTGTGATAAAAAGCCTTCTGTTGCAACCGCCAAACCTTTCAGGGGCGAATTTGGAACCGTTTGGCACCATTTTTGAGTGAATTGCCGAAAGTCAGATTTTTAATGAAATTGTGACCCCGGGGCTTAGGATTTTTTCAAAAAAATCTTTTTCTGTCGGTTAAGTTGTCGAGGGCTGATTTCTTCTATTTCTATTCCAAAACCTTTAAGAGGATTATTTGCAACCGTATGGCACCATTTTTGAGTGAATTGCCGAAAGTCAGTTTTTTTATGAAATTGTGACCCCGGGGCTTAGGATTTTTTCAAAAAAATCTTTTTCTGCCTGTTAATTTGGTGAGGGCTGATTTCTTTTCCTGTGATAAAAAGCCTTCTGTTTCAACCGCCAAAACTTTCAGGGCAGCATTTGGAACCGTTTGGCACCATTTTTGAGTGAATTGCCGAACGTCAGGTTTTTTATGAAATTGTGATCCCGGGGCTTAGGATTTTTTCAAAAAAATCTTTTTCTGCCGGTTAAGTTGTCGAGGGCTGATTTCTTCTATTTCCATTCCCAAACTTTTCAGAGGATCATTTGCAACCGTCTGGCACCATTTTTGAGTGAATTGCCAAAAGTCAGATTTTTTATGAATTTGTAACCCCGGGGCTTAGGATTTTTTCAAAAAAATCTTTTTCTGCCGGTTAAGTTGTTGAGGGCTGATTTCTTGTCCTGTGATAAAACGCCTTCTGTTTCAACCGCCAAACCTTTCCGGAGATCATTTGGAACCGTTTGGGACCATTTTTGAATGATTTGCCGAAAGTCAGACTTTTTATGAAATTGAGACCCCGGGCCTTAGGGATTTTTCAAAAAAATCTTTTTCTGCCGGTTAAGTTGTCGAGGGCTGATTTTGTGTCCTATGATAAAAAGCCATCTGTTTCGACCGCCAAGCCTTTCAGGGGAGAATTTGGAACCTTTTGGCACTATTTTCGAGTGAATTGCCAAAAGACAGATTTTTTATGAAATTGTGACCCCGGGGCTTAGGTTTTTTTCAAAGAAATCTTTTTCTGCCTGTTAAGTTGGTGAGGCCTGATTTCTTTTCCTGTGATAAAAAGCCTTCTGTTTCAACCGCGAAACCTTTCAGGGGAGAATTTGGAACCTTTTGGCACAATTTTTGAGTGAATTGCCGAAAGTCAGATTTTTAATGAAATTGTGACCCCGGGGCTTAGTATATTTTAAAAAAAATCTTTTTCTGCCGGTTAAGTTGTTGAGGGCTGATTTCTTGTCCTGTGATAAAAAGACTTCTGTTTCAACCGCCAAACCTTTCCGGGGATCATTTGGAACCGTTTGGCACCATTTTTGAATGAATTGCCGAAAGTCAGACTTTTATGAAATTGTGACCCCGGGGCTTAGGGATTTTTTCAAAAAAATCTTTTTCTGCCGATTAAGTTGTCAAGGGCTGATTTCTTCTATTTCCATTCCCAAATCTTTCAGAGGATCATTTGCAACCGTCTGGCACCATTTTTGAGTGAATTGCCGAAAGTCAGGTTTTTTATGAAATTGTGACCCTGGGGCTTAGTATATTTTAAAAAAAATCTTTTTCTGCCGGTTAAGTTGTTGAGGGCTGATTTCTTGTCCTGTGATAAAAAGACTTCTGTTTCAACCGCCAAACCTTTCCGGGGATCATTTGGAACCGTTTGGCACCATTTTTGAATGAATTGCCGAAAGTCAGACTTTTATGAAATTGTGACCCCGGGGCTTAGGGATTTTTTCAAAAAAATCTTTTTTTGCCGGTTAAGTTGTTGAGGGCTGATTTCTTTTCCTGTGATAAAGAGCCTTCTGTTTCAACCGCCAAACCTTTCAGGGGATCATTTGGAACCGTTTGGCTCCATTTTTAAGTGAATTGCCGCAAGTCAGATTTTTTATGAAATTGTGACCCCGGAGCTTAGGGATTTTTTCAAAAAAATCTTTTTCTGCCAGTTAAGTTGTTGAGGGCTGATTTCTTCTATTTCCATTCCCAAACCTTTCAGAGGATCATGTGCAACCGTCTGGCACTATTTTTGAGTGAATTGCCGAAAGGCAGGTTTTTTATGAAATTGTGACCCGGGGGCTTAGGATTTTTTCAAAAAAATCTCTTTCTGCCGTTTAAGTTGTTGAGGGCTGATTTCTTTTCCTGTGATAAAAAGCCTTCTGTTTCAACCGCCAAACCTTTCAGGGGAGAATTTGGAACCGTTTGGCACCATTTTTGAGTGAATTCCCGAAAATTAGATTTTTGTGAAATTGTGACAACGGGGCTTAGGATTTTTTCAAAAAAAACTTTTTCTGCCGGCTAACTTGTCGAGGGCTGATTTCGTGTCCTGTGATAAAAAGCCATCTGTTTCGACCGCCAAACCTTTCAGGGGAGAATTTGGAACGTTTTGGCACAATTTTTGAGTGAATTGCCGAAAGTCAGGCTTTTTATGAAATTGTGACCCCGGGGCTTAGGATTTTTTCAAAAAAATCTTTTTCTGCCGGTTAAGTTGTCGAGGGCTGATTTCTTCTATTTCCATTCCCAAACTTTTCAGAGGATCATTTGCAACCGTCTGGCACCATTTTTGAGTGAATTGCCAAAAGTCAGATTTTTTATGAATTTGTAACCCCGGGGCTTAGGATTTTTTCAAAAAAATCTTTTTCTGCCGGTTAAGTTGTTGAGGGCTGATTTCTTGTCCTGTGATAAAACGCCTTCTGTTTCAACCGCCAAACCTTTCCGGAGATCATTTGGAACCTTTTGGCACCATTTTTGAATGATTTGCCAAAAGTCAGATTTTTTAAGAAATTGTGACCCCGGGGCTTAGGATTTTTTCAAAAAAATCTTTTTCTGCCTGTTAAGTTGGTGAGGGCTGATTTCTTTTCCTGTGATAAAAACCTTCTGTTTCAACCGCCAAACCTTTCAGGGGAGCATTTGGAACCGTTTGGCACAATTTTTGAGTGAATTGCCGAAAGTCAGATTTTTTATGAAATTGTATCCCCGGGGTTTAGGATTTTTTCAAAAAAATCTTTTTCTGCCGGTTAAGTTGTCGAGGGCTGATTTCTTCTATTTCCATTCCCAAAGCTTTCAGAGGATCATTTGCAACCGTCTGGCACCATTTTTGAGTGAATTGCCAAAAGTCAGATTTTTTATGAAATTGGGACCCTGGGGCTTAGGATTTTTTCAAAAAAATCTTTTTCTGCCAGTTAAGTTGTTGAAGGCTGATTTCTTTTGCTGTGATAAAAAGCCTTCTGTTTCAACCGCCAAACCTTTCAGGGGAGATTTTCGAACCGTTTGGCACCATTTTTGAGTGAATTGCTGGAAGTCAGATTTTTAATGAATTTGTGACCCCGGGGCTTAGGGATTATTTCAAAAAAATCTTTTTCTGCCGGTTAAATTGTCGAGGGCTGATTTCTTCTATTTCCATTCCCAAAACTTTCAGAGGATCATTTGCAACCGTCTGGCACCATATTTGAGTGAATTGCCGGAAGTCAGATTTTTTATGCATTTGTGACCCCGGGGCTTAGGGATTTTTTCAAAAAAATCTTTTTCTGCCGGTTAAGTTGTCGAGGGCTGATTTCTTCTATTTCCATTCCCAAACCTTTCAGAGGATCATTTGCAACCGTCTGGCATTATTTTTGAGTGAATTGCCGAAAGTCAGATTTTTTATGAATTTGTGACCCCGGGGCTTAGGATTTTTTCAAAAAAAACTTTTTCTGCCGGTTAAGTTGTCGAGGGCTGATTTTGTGTCCTGTGATAAAAAGCCATCTGCTTCGACCGCCAAGCCTTTCAGGGAAGAATTTGGAACCTTTTGGCACAATTTTTGATTGAATTGCCAAAAGACAGATTTTTTATGCATTTGTGACCCCTGGGCTTAGGGATTTTTTCAAAAAAAATCTTTTTCTGCCGGTTAAGTTTTCGAGGGCTGATTTCTTCTATTTCCATTCCCAAACCTTTCTGAGGATAATTTGCAACCGTCTGGCACCATTTTTGAGTGAATTGCCAAAAGTCAGATTTTTAATGAAATTGTGACCCCGGGGCTTAGGATTTTTTCAAAAAAATCTTTTTCTGCCGGTTAAGTTGTTGAGGGCTGATTTCTTTTCCTGTGATAAAAAGCCTTTTGTTTCAACCGCCAAACCTTTCAGGTGGGCATTTGCAACCGTTTGGCACTTTTTTTGAGTGAATTGCCTATGCAGTGATTTATTTGTAGCTTTACCGGCCCCCCGGGGGGTCCACACGCTTCCTCTGCGCGACTCTCTTCTCCCGGGGCTCCTCCGATTTCAGCAGAGTGTAAACACAGCAGGAACAGAAGCACAGTTGCCGTGTGTGCGTAATAAATCAGGCTTAACGCACAGTGTCTCCTTTATCTTACTTTAAGTCTTTGTTCTTGTAGCAAAACAAATATCATAACACTCCTGGTGACAAAGCACACATCCTTGCTCCTCTCTCGCAACGGAGCCAAAAACACACACTGAGAGAGACACAGTAAAACACTCCCCTCAGTATTCTAAACCACGCCTCAGAATGTGAGACGTCACTCAGAACTTCTTAACCCTGTGAGTTCTGATTCTCTCCACACCCCCTCTCGTATCACTTTCTGAGAGGAGTTGTGAACACACATTTACAGACCTCTGATTGTTCAACACCTTCCCCACTGCCTTTCGCTCCTTCCTGGCATCATTGTCAGGCAACTGTTGAAACTCCTCACAAATCTCAGGTTCGCACTGTGCGAAACCAACCCACGCATTTGTGACCTGAAACCTCTCAGGTGGAATTCCCTTTGTTGCCCGAGATGACCGCCTGGGCACAAACTGGGGTGCTCCTTCTGACCCACTGGGGCCAGCAAGTGCGTCTTCTTCATCAGACGATTTCCCCTCTGACTTGACACGTCTGTGAGCTTTCTCCATTATGCGAACAGGAGATGAGGGCTCACTCTTGGACACTCTTTTAACAACCTGTGGAGACGTCTTACTCTGTTCAGGGACCTGGTCCCCACCAGCAGGTTCAGGTTCTGGCTCTCCCTCCTCCTCAGAGTCAGACAGACAATCTGAGTGAACGTCAGGGCTCGCTTTGCGCCTTGCCCAACCATCCTGCTCATAGAACTCAGCCTGTTTACTGATCAGAAGCTTGGTCTGATCACCTTCTGGATATGCAAATCTCCACCCCTTTGTCGCAGGTTCATACCCACAGAAGATCATTTCCTGGTACCTTGGGCCACCCTCTTGCTGCTGAAACTTTGGTACAGGCACCATGGCTCTGCTACCGAACGCACGAAAGAAATGCACCTGCGGCCTCTCTCCGTTGAGCAAGAAATACGGGGTGTCACCTACCACTGAATTGTAGCACCTGTTCATCGTGAAATTGGCCGTCTTGACCGCCTCCCCCCAAAAACTTTGAGGCAAACCAGAGTCACACAGTAGAATCTCTGATGCTTGAACCAGAGCTTTACTCCTAAGCTCTGCCACACCACTCTCCTGAGGAGAAGTCACCTTGTGACGTATCCCTCTCTGGCGAAAGAAACTCTTTAGAGCAGACCCAGTGACCTCTGAACCTCGGTCACACTTGAACCCCTGCACCTTGGTGGAGAACCGTAGTTCCACCTCTGCAACCCAATCCTTGATCAGTTGCGTTGCCTCCTCCTTCGTTCTCAGCGTGAACGCCCATGAGTTGTGCGTAAAATCATCTGTCAGCGTCAGCATATACTTGGCCTTGCCCAGACTTGGCTGTGGCATGGGGCCAAAAAGGTCTGCATGTACAAGCTCAAAAGGCTTTGTGGTTACTCTCTCCACCCTGGGATAACTATATCCTTTGTTCTTGGCTTTTCTGCAAGCCCTGCAATTCAAAGGTTCACCACATTCTCTTACCTTGCACCCTTTGGTGCACTCTGATAACATCTGAATGTCCTCACAGGAACCATGTGACATTCTCTTGTGCCACACGCAAGCACACGAAACATGAGTGGCTTTCCCAGAATTCCCCTCACCCTCCAGAGGTGTTTCCAGAACAAAGAGGTTGTTCTGATTTCTCTCAACACGTACTAGCTGCTTCCCCCCTCTGGAAATTGTACAGACATTCTTCTCAAAACAAACCATATACCCCTCCAGTAAGAGGCACGGTACAGATAAAAGACAATGTTTTATCCCCGGCGACACGTAGACTTCCAGCTGCGCCTGCAAGAAAGAAAGAAACACGTTTCCCACATTAGTTACACGTCTCTGTAATCCATCAGCAAAACACACTGTTTTCCCAGCTGAAACAGCTCTGCAGTTCCTTATCTTGACACCAGGTGTCTCTGCGACCAGATGAGTATTAGCAGCAGAGTCCACAACCCAACGCAGCACTCTCTCCTCACTGGAGTTGTCCTTCTTTGTTGCCTTAGCAACAGACTTCCCGCTGCCCCCGTCCTTGGGGCCGTTGCAGGTGTTCTCCAAAACTGCCATCGAAGCAGTTAGCTGATAAGGGCATTTCTGTTGTCCAGTTGCTAACTTCCATATAGTAGGCATATAGTTAAAAAAGGTTTGATGATTTATTGTATATTATTTTATCCTGCAAGCTGCTGAGCGTGGCTGGCACGACCCAGTCAGATGGGTGGGGTATAAATAATAGAACTATTATTATTATTTATTTATTATTGAATAGGACATCCCTTTTTTCATCAGAGAAGTGTTGGAGGGTTTGAGAATGAAATATACTCTGAGTCGAGAGTGGATTTCATGCTCTTTATCCAGCTCATAGTGGTGAGGAGGAATGGATGTTCCCTCACAGTATCTGCTTTATATACATTATTTACACAATGGGCTGCATGTGATTGGCTAATTTACTCCTGCCTTACTCCTACTTTACACCTAGTTTACTCCTTGTTTACACCTAGTTTACAGAAACTTTACTCCTAGTTTACACCTAGTTTACACATAGTTTACTCCTAGTTGCTTTGCGATATTTCAAAAAAATCCTCTCAGGGGGGCAATTGCAACCGTTTGGTACTTGTTTTGAGTGAATTGTCAAAAGTCAGATTTTTGATGAAATTGTGACCCCGGGGCTTATCGATTTTTTCAAAGAAAAAATTCTGCCGGTTGAGTTGTTGAGGGCTGATTACTTGTCCTCTTATAAAAAGCCTTCTTTTTCGACCGCCAAACCCCTCAGGGGAGCATTTGCAACAGTTTGGCACCATTTTTGAGTGAATTGCCGAAAGTCAGATTTTTGATGAAATCTTCTTCTGCCGGTGAAGTTGTTGAGGGCTGATTTCTTTTCCTGCGATAAAAAGCCTTCTGTTTCGAACGCCAAACCTTTCAGGGGAGCATTTGCAACCGTTTGGCACCATTTTTGAGTGAATTGCAAACAGTCAGATTTTTAATGAAATTGTGACCCCGGGGCTTAGGATTTCTTCAAAAAAATCTTTTTCTGCCGATGAAGTTGTTGTGGGCTGTTTTCTTTTCCTGTGATAAAAAGCCGTCTGTTTCAACCGCCAAACCTTTCAGGAGAGAATTTGGAACCTTTTGGCACAATTTTTTAGTGAACTGCCGAAAGTCAGTTTTTTATGAAATTGTGACCCCGGGGCTTAGGATTTTTTCAAAAAAATCTTTTTCTCCCTGTTAAGTTGGTGAGGGCTGAATTCTTTTCGTGTGATAAAAAGCCTTCTGTTTCAACCGCCAAACCTTTCAGGGCAGCATTTGGAACCGTTTGGCACCTTTTTTGAGTGAATTGCCGAAAGTCAGACTTTTTATGAAATTGTGACCCCGGGGCTTAGGGATTTTTTCAAAAAAATCTTTTTCTGCCGGTTAAGTTGTCGAGGGCTGATTTCGTGTCCTGCGATAAAAAGCCATCCGTTGCGACCGCCAAGCCTTTCAGGGGGGAATTTGGAACCTTTTGGCACAATTTTTGAGTGAATTGCCAAATGTCAGATTTTTTATGAAATTGTGACCCCGGGGCTTAGGATTTTTTCAAAAAAATCTTTTTCTGCCGGTTAAGTTGTCGAGGGCTGATTTCTTCTATTTCCATTCCCAAAGCTTTCAGAGGATCATTTGCAACCGTCTGGCACCATTTTTGAGTGAATTGCCGAAAGTCAGGTTTTTTTGTGAAATTGTGACCCCAGGGCTTAGGGATTTTTTCAAAAAAATCTTTTTCTGCCGGTTATGTTGTTGAGGGCTGATTTCGTGTCCTGTGATAAAAAGCCATCTTTTTCGACCGCCAAACCTTTCAGGGGAGAATTTGGAACCTTTTGGGACAATTTTTGAGTGAATTGCCAAAAGTCAGATTTTCTATGAAATTGAGACCCCGGGGCTTAGGATTTTTTCAAAAATATCTTTTTCTGCCGGTTATGTTGTTGAGGGCTGATTTCTTTTCCTGTGATAAAAAGCCTTCTGTTTCAACTGCCAAACCTTTCATGGGAGAATTTCGAACCTTTTGGCACAATTTTTGAGTGAATTGCCAAAAGTCAGATTTTTTATGAAATTGTGACCCCAGGGCTAAGGATTTTTTCAAAAAAATCTTTTTCTGCCGGTTAAGTTGTAGAGGGCTGATTTCTTTTCCTGTGATAAAAAGCCTTCTGTTTCAACCGCCAAACCTTTCAGGGGATCATTTGGAACCGTTTGGCACAATTTTTGAGTGAATTGTCAAAAGTCAGATTTTTGATGAAATTGTGACCCCGGGGCTTATCGATTTTTTCAAAGAAAAAATTCTGCCGGTTGAGTTGTTGAGGGCTGATTACTTGTCCTCTTATAAAAAGCCTTCTTTTTCGACCGCCAAACCCCTCAGGGGAGCATTTGCAACAGTTTGGCACCATTTTTGAGTGAATTGCCGAAAGTCAGATTTTTGATGAAATCTTCTTCTGCCGGTGAAGTTGTTGAGGGCTGATTTCTTTTCCTGCGATAAAAAGCCTTCTGTTTTGACAGCCAAACCTCTCAGGGGGGCAATTGCAACCGTTTGGTACTTGTTTTGAGTGAATTGCCAAAAGTCTGATTTTTGATGAAAAAATCATTAGAGTGTGTACAATCCATTTCTGTTGTCCAGTTGTTAACTTCCATATAGTAGGCATATAGTTAAAAAAAGTTTCATGTTTTATTGTATATTATTTTATCCTGCAAGCTGCTGAGCGTGGCTGGCACGACCCAGTCAGATGGGTGGGGTATAAATAATAAAACTATTATTATTATTTATTTATTATTGAATAGGACATCCCTTTTTTCATCAGAGAAGTGTTGGAGGGTTTGAGAATGAAATATACTCTGAGTCGAGAGTGGATTTCATGCTCTTTATTCAGCTCATAGTGGTGAGGAGGAATGGATGTTCCCTCACAGTATCTGCTTTATATACATTATTTACAAAATGGGCTGCATGTGATTGTCTAATTTACTCCTGCCTTACTCCTACTTTACACCTAGTTTACTCCTTGTTTACACCTAGTTTACAGAAACTTTACTCCTAGTTTACACTTAGTTTACTCCTAGTTGCTTTGCGATATTTCAAAAAAATCTTTTTCTGCCGGTTAAGTTGTCGAGGGCTGATTTCTTGTCCTGTGATAAAAAGCCTTCTGTTTTGACAGACAAACCTTTCAGGGGATCATTTGCAACCCTTTGGCACCATTTTTGAGTGAATTGCCGAAAGTCAGATTTTTTATGAAATTGTGACCCCGGGGCTTTGCGATTTTTTCAAAAAAATCTTTTTCTGCCGGTTAAGTTGTCGAGGTCTGATTTCTTCTGATGACAACCCTTCTGTTTCCACTGCCAAAACTCTCAGGGGAGCATTTACAACCGTTTGGCCCCATTTTTGAGTGAATTGCCGAAAGTCAGATTTTTAATGAAACTGTGACCCCGGGGCTTAGCGATTTTTTTTTTTAAAAAAATTCTCCCGGTTAAGTTGTGGAGGGCTGATTTCTTGTCCTGTGAAAAAAAGCCTTCTGTTTTGACTGAAAAACCTCTCTGGCGAGCATTTGCAAGAGTTTGGCACCATTTGTGAGTGAATTGCAGAACATCAGATTTTTGCTGAAATTGTGACCGCGCCCTAATATAAATTAGTCAACTACATTTTGTATAAATTCATTCGAAATACTGTCGTATTTATCCAAGCAGTCTATGTTTGTAAGCAGTCCGTTCACAGGTTGCAAGTGTTACCATATTATCAATCCACCTATTAAAGGAGATCATCTCTTTGCTCTTCCAGTTTCTCAATATCAGCCTCTCAGCTACCATTAGAGTGTGTACAATCCATTTCTGTTGTCCAGTTGCTAACTTCCATATAGTAGGCATATAGTTAAAAAAAGTTTCATGTTTTATTGTATATTATTTTATCCTGCAAGATGCTGAGCGTGGCTGGCACGACCCAGTCAGATGGGTGGGGTATAAATAATAAAACTATTATTATTATTTATTTATTATTGAATAGGACATCCCTTTTTTCATCAGAGAAGTGTTGGAGGGTTTGAGAATGAAATATACTCTGGGTCGAGAGTGGATTTCATGCTCTTTATTCAGCTCATAGTGGTGAGGAGGAATGGATGTTCCCTCACAGTATCTGCTTTATATACATTATTTACACAATGGGCTGCATGTGATTGGCTAATTTACTCCTGCCTTACTCCTACTTTACACCTAGTTTACTCCTTGTTTACACCTAGTTTACAGAAACTTTACTCCTAGTTTACTCCTAGTTTACACCTAGTTTACTCCTAGTTGCTTTGCGATATTTCAAAAAAATCTTTTTCTGCCGGTTAAGTTGTCGAGGGCTGATTTCTTGTCCTGTGATAAAAAGCCTTCTGTTTTGACCGCCAAACCTTTCAGGGGAGCATTTGTAACCGTTTGGCACCATTTTTGAGTGAATTGCCGAAAGTCAGATTTTTTATGAAATTGTGACCCCGGGGCTTTGCGATTTTTTCAAAAAAATCTTTTTCTCCCGGTTAAGTTGTTGAGGTCTGATTTCTTCTGATGAAAACCCTTCTGTTTCCACTGCCAAAACTCTCAGGGGAGCATTTGCAACCGTTTGGCACCATTTTTGAGTGAATTGCCGAAAGTCAGATTTTTAAGGAAATTGTGACCCCGGGGCTTAGCGATTTTTTTCAAAAAAATCTTTTTCTGCCGGTTAAGTTGTCGACGGCTGATTTCTTTTGCTCTGATAAAAAGCCTTCTGTTTTGGCAGACAAACCTTTCAGGGGATCATTTGCAACCGTTTCGCACCATTTTTGAGTGAAATGCCGAAAGTCAGATTTTTGATGAAATTGTGACCCCGGCGCTTATCGATTTTTTCAAAGAAAAAATTCTGCCGGTTGAGTTGTTGAGGGCTGATTACTTGTCCTCTTATAAAAAGCCTTCTTTTTTGACCGCCAAACCCCTGAGGGGAGCATTTGCAACCGTTTGGCCCCATTTTTGAGTGAATTGCCGAAAGTCAGATTTTTGATGAAATCTTCTTCTGCCGGTGAAGTTGTCGAGGGCTGATTTCTTTTCCTGCGATAAAAAGCCTTCTGTTTTGACAGCGAAACCTCTCAGGGGGGCAATTGCAACCGTTTGGTACTTGTTTTGAGTGAATTGCCAAAAGTCTGATTTTTGATGAAATTGTGACCCCGGGGCTTAGCGGTTTTTTTTTTAAAAAAAATTTCTCCCGGTTAAGTTGTGGAGGGCTGATTTCTTGTCCTGTGATAAAAAGCCTTCTGTTTTGACTGAAAAACCTCTCAGGCGAGCATTTGCAAGAGTTTGGCACCATTTGTGAGTGAATTGCAGAACATCAGATTTTTGCTGAAATTGTGACCGCGCCCTAATATAAATTAGTCAACTACATTTTGTATAAATTCATTCGAAATACTGTCGTATTTATCCAAGCAGTCTATGTTTGTAAGCAGTCCGTTCACAGGTTGCAAGTGTTACCATATTATCAATCCACCTATTAAAGGAGATCATCTCTTTGCTCTTCCAGTTTATCAAAATCAGCCTCTCAGCTACCATTAGAGTGTGTACAATCCATTTCTGTTGCCCAGTTGTTAACTTCCATATAGTAGGCATATAGTTAAAAAAAGTTTCATGTTTTATTGTATATTATTTTATCCTGCAAGCTGCTGAGCGTGGCTGGCACGACCCAGTCAGATGGGTGGGGTATAAATAATAAAACTATTATTATTATTTATTTATTATTGAATAGGACATCCCTTTTTTCATCTGAGAAGTGTTGGAGGGTTTGAGAATGAAATATACTCTGAGTCGAGAGTGGATTTCATGCTCTTTATTCCGCTCATAGTGGTGAGGAGGAATGGATGTTCCCTCACAGTATCTGCTTTATATACATTATTTACACAATGGGCTGCATGTGATTGGCTAATTTACTCCTGCCTTACTCCTACTTTACACCTAGTTTACTCCTAGTTTACTCCTTGTTTACACCTAGTTTACTCCTACTTTACTCCTAGTTTACACCTACTTTACTCTTAGATTACTCCTACTTTATGTGTGCTTTTATTTAAAATGCATCTGTGGGTTACTTGTGGGGCATAGGAATTTGTTCATTTTTTTCTTACACCACATGGTCTGAGGGACGGTGAACAGGCGGTGGACAACATCTCAGGGGAGCATTAGCGATTTTTTCAAAAAAATCTTTTTCTGCCGGTTAAGTTGTTGAGGGCTGATTTCTTTTCCTGTGATAAAAAGCCTTCTGTTTCAAACACCAAACCTTTCAGGGGATCATTTGGAACCGTCTGGCACCATTTTTGAGTGAATTGCTGAAAGTCAGATTTTTTATGAAATTGTGACCCCGGGGCTTAGGATTTTTTCAAAAAAAAATTTTTCTGCCGTTGAAGTTGTCGAGGGCTGATTTCTTTTCCTGTGATAAAAAGCCTTCTGTTTCAACCGCCAAACCTTTCAGGGGATCATTTGGAACCGTTTGGCACAATTTTTGAGTGAACTGCCAAAAGTCAGATTTTTTTTGAAATTGTGACCCCGGGGCTTAGGATTTTTTCAAAAAAATCTTTTTCTGCCGGTTATGTTGTCGAGGGCTGATTTCTTCTATTTCCATTCCCAAACTTTTCAGAGGATCATTTGCAACCGTTTGGCACCATTTTTGAATGAATTGCCGAAAGTCAGACTTTTTATGAAATTGTGACCCCGGGGCTTAGGATTTTTTCAAAAAAATCTTTTTCTGCCGGTTAAGTTGTCGAGGGCTGATTTCTTCTATTTCCATTCCCAAACCTTTCAGAGGATCATTTGCAAACGTCTGGCACCATTTTTGAGTGAATTGCCAAAAGTCAGATTTTTTATGAAATTGTGACGCTGGGGCTTAGGATTTTTTCAAAAAAATCTATTTCTGCCGTTTAAGTTGTTGAGGGCTGATTTCTTTTCTTGTGATAAAAAGCCTTCTGTTTCAAACGCCAAACCTTTCAGGGGATTATGTGGAACCTTTTGGCTCCATTTTTGAGTGAATTGCCAAATGTCAGATTTTTTATGAAATTGTGACTCAGGATTTTTTCAAAAAAATCTTTTTCTGCCGGTTAAGTTGGTGAGGGCTGATTTATTTTCCTGTGGTAAAAAGCCTTCTGTTTCAACCGCCAAACCTTTCAGGGGATCATTTTGAACCGTTTGGCACCATTTTTGAGTGAATTGCCGAAAGTCAGATTTTTAATGAAATTGTGACCCCGGGGCTTAGGGATTTTTTCAAAAAAATCTTTTTTCTGCCGGTTAAGTTGTCGAGGGCTGATTTCTTTTCCTGTGATAGAAAGCCTTCTGTTTCAACCGCCAAACCTTTCAGGGGATCATTTGGAACCTTTTGGCACCATTTTTGAGTGAATTGCCAAAAGTCAGATTTTTAATGAAATTGTGACTCAGGATTTTTTCAAAAAAATCTTTTTCTGCAAGTTAAGTTGTTGAGGGCTGATTTCTTTTCCTGTGATAAAAAGCCTTCTGTTTCAACCGCCGAATCTTTCAGGGGAGAATTTGAAAGCTTTTGGCACAATTTTTGAGTGAATTGCGAAAAGGCAGATTTTTTATGAAATTGTGACCCCGGCGGTTAGGGATTTTTTCAAAAAAATCTTTTTCTGCCGATTAAGTTGTCGAGGGCTGATTTCTTCTATTTCCATTCCCAAACCTTTCAGAGGATTATTTGCAACCGTCTGGCACCATTTTTGAGTGAATTGCTGAAAGTCAGGTTTTTTATGAAATTGTGACCCCGGGGCTTAGGATTTTTTCAAAAAAATCTTTTTCTGCCGGTTAAGTTGTCGAGGGCTGATTTCTTCTATTTCCATTCCCAAACCTTTCAGAGGATTATTTGCAACCGTCTGGCACCATTTTTGAGTGAATTGCCCAAAGTCAGGTTTTTTATGAAATTGTGACCCCGGGGCTTAGGTTTTTTTCAAAAAAATCTTTTTCTGCCGGTTATGTTGTTGAGGGCTGATTTCTTTTCCTGTGATAAAAAGCCTTCTGTTTCAACCGCCAAACATTTCCGGGGAGAATTTGGAACCGTTTGGCACCATTTTTGAGTGAATTGCCGAAAGTCAGATTTTTTATGAAATTGTGACCCCGGGGCTTAGGATTTTTTCAAAAAAATCTTTTTCTGCCGGTTAAGTTGTCGAGGGCTGATTTCTTCTATTTCAATTCCCACAACTTTCAGAGGATCATTTGGAACCGTTTGACACAATTTTTGAGTGAATTGCCAAAAGTCAGATTTTTTATGAAATTCTGACCCCGGGGCTTAGGGATTTTTTTTCAAAAAATCTTTTTCTGCCGGTTAAGTTGTCGAGGGCTGATTTAATTTCCTGTGATAAAAAGCCTTCTGTTTCGACCACCAAACCTTTCAGGAGAGAATTTGGAACCTTTGGACACAATTTTTGAGTGAATTGCCAAAAGTCAGATTTTTTATGAAATTGTGACCCCGGGGCTTAGGATTTTTTCAAAAAAATGTTTTTCTGCCGGTTAAGTTGTCGAGGGCTGATTTCTTGTATTTCCATTCACAAACCTTTCAGAGGATCATTTGCAACCGTCTGGCACCATTTTTGAGTGAATTGCTGAAAGTCAGGTTTTTTATGAAATTGTGACCCCGGGGCTTAGGATTTTTTCAAAAAAATCTTTTTCTATCGTTTAAGTTGTTGAGGGCTGATTTCGTGTCCTGTGATAAAAAGCCATATCTTTCGACACCCAAAGCTTTCAGGAGAGAATTTGGAACCTTTTGACACAATTTTTGAGTGAATTGCCAAAAGTCAGATTTTTTATGAAATTGTGACCCCCGGGGCTTAGGATTTTTTCAAAAAAATCTTTTTCTGCCGGTTAAGTTGTCGAGGGCTGATTTCTTCTATTTCCATTCCCAAATGTTTCAGAGGATCATTTGCAACCGTCTGGCACCATTTTCGAGTGAATTGCCGAAAGTTAGATTTTTTATGAAATTGTGACCCCGGGGCTTAGGATTTTTTCAAAAAAATATTTTTTTGCCGCTTAAGTTGTTGAGGGCTGATTTCTTCTTTTTCCATTCCCAAACCTTTCAGGGGATCATTTGGAACCGTTTGGCACAATTTTTTAGTGAATTTCCAAAAGTCAGATTTTTTATGAAATTGTTACCCCGGGGCTTAGGATTTTTTCAAAAAAATCTTTTTCTGCCGGTTATGTTGTTGAGGGCTGATTTCTTTTCCTGTGATAAATAGCCTTCTGTTTCAACCGCCAACCCTTTCAGGGGATCATTTGTAACCGTTTGGCACCATTTTTGAATGAATTGCCGAAAGTCAGTTTTTTATGAAATTGTGACCCCGGAGCTTAGGATTTTTTCAAAAAAATCTTTTTCTGCCGGTTATGTTGTTGAGGGCTGATTTTTTTTCCCGTGATAAAAATCCTTTTGTTTCAAACGCCAAACCTTTCAGGGGATCATTTGGAACCGTTTGGCACAATTTTTGAGTGAATTGCCGAAAGTCAGATTTTTTATGAAATTGTTACCCCGGGGCTTAGGATTTTTTCAAAAAAATCTTTTTCTGCCGGTTAAGTTGGTGAGGGCTGATTTATTTTCCTGTGGTAAAAAGCCTTCTGTTTCAACCGCCAAACCTTTCAGGGGATCATTTTGAACCGTTTGGCACCATTTTTGAGTGAATTGCCGAAAGTCAGATTTTTAATGAAATTGTGACCCCGGGGCTTAGGGATTTTTTCAAAAAAATCTTTTTTCTGCCGGTTAAGTTGTCGAGGGCTGATTTCTTCTATTTCCATTCCCAAACCTTTCAGAGGATCATTTGCAACGGTCTGGCACCATTTTTGAGTGAATTGCCGAAAGTCAGGTTTTTTATGAAATTGTGACCCCGGGGCTTAGGATTTTTTCAAAAAAATCTTTTTCTGCCGGTTATGTTGTTGAGGGCTGATTTCTTTTCCTGTGATAAAAAGCCTTCTGTTTCAACCGCCAAACCTTTCAGGGGAGAATTTGGAAGCGTTTGGCACCATTTTTAAGTGAATTGCCGCAAGTCAGATTTTTTATGAATTTGTGACCCCGGGGCTTAGGATTTTTTCAAAAAAATCTTTTTCTGCCGTTTAAATTGTTGAGGGCTGATTTCTTTTCCTGTGATAGAAAGCCTTCTGTTTCAACCGCCAAACCTTTCAGGGGATCATTTGGAACCTTTTGGCACCATTTTTGAGTGAATTGCCAAAAGTCAGATTTTTAATGAAATTGTGACTCAGGATTTTTTCAAAAAAATCTTTTTCTGCAAGTTAAGTTGTTGAGGGCTGATTTCTTTTCCTGTGATAAAAACCCTTCTGTTTCAACCGCCGAATCTTTCAGGGGAGAATTTGAAAGCTTTTGGCACAATTTTTGAGTGAATTGCGAAAAGGCAGATTTTTTATGAAATTGTGACCCCGGCGGTTAGGGATTTTTTCAAAAAAATCTTTTTCTGCCGATTAAGTTGTCGAGGGCTGATTTCTTCTATTTCCATTCCCAAACCTTTCAGAGGATCATTTGCAACCGTCTGTCACCATTTTTGAGTGAATTGCTGAAAGTCAGGTTTTTTATGAAATTGTGATCCCGGGGCTTAGGATTTTTTCAAAAAAATCTTTTTCTGCCGGTTAAGTTATCGAGGGCTGATTTCTTCTATTTCCATTCCCAAACCTTTCAGAGGATTATTTGCAACCGTCTGGCACCATTTTTGAGTGAATTGCCCAAAGTCAGGTTTTTTATGAAATTGTGACCCCGGGGCTTAGGTTTTTTTCAAAAAAATCTTTTTCTGCCGGTTATGTTGTTGAGGGCTGATTTCTTTTCCTGTGATAAAAAGCCTTCTGTTTCAACCGCCAAACATTTCCGGGGAGAATTTGGAACCGTTTGGCACCATTTTTGAGTGAATTGCCGAAAGTCAGATTTTTTATGAAATTGTGACCCCTGGGCTTAGGATTTTTTCAAAAAAATCTTTTTCTGCCGGTTAAGTTGTCGAGGGCTGATTTCTTCTATTTCAATTCCCACAGCTTTCAGAGGATCATTTGGAACCGTTTGACACAATTTTTGAGTGAATTGCCAAAAGTCAGATTTTTTATGAAATTCTGACCCCGGGGCTTAGGGATTTTTTTTCAAAAAATCTTTTTCTGCCGGTTAAGTTGTCGAGGGCTGATTTAATTTCCTGTGATAAAAAGCCTTCTGTTTCGACCACCAAACCTTTCAGGAGAGAATTTGGAACCTTTGGACACAATTTTTGAGTGAATTGCCAAAAGTCAGATTTTTTATGAAATTGTGACCCCGGGGCTTAGGATTTTTTCAAAAAAATGTTTTTCTGCCGGTTAAGTTGTCGAGGGCTGATTTCTTGTATTTCCATTCACAAACCTTTCAGAGGATCATTTGCAACCGTCTGGCACCATTTTTGAGTGAATTGCTGAAAGTCAGGTTTTTTATGAAATTGTGACCCCGGGGCTTAGGATTTTTTCAAAAAAATCTTTTTCTATCGTTTAAGTTGTTGAGGGCTGATTTCGTGTCCTGTGATAAAAAGCCATATCTTTCGACCCCCAAAGCTTTCAGGAGAGAATTTGGAACCTTTTGACACAATTTTTGAGTGAATTGCCAAAAGTCAGATTTTTTATGAAATTCTGACCCCCGGGGCTTAGGATTTTTTCAAAAAAATCTTTTTCTGCCGGTTAAGTTGTCGAGGGCTGATTTCTTCTATTTCCATTCCCAAATGTTTCAGAGGATCATTTGCAACCGTCTGGCACCATTTTCGAGTGAATTGCCGAAAGTTAGATTTTTTATGAAATTGTGACCCCGGGGCTTAGGATTTTTTCAAAAAAATATTTTTTTGCCGCTTAAGTTGTTGAGGGCTGATTTCTTCTTTTTCCATTCCCAAACCTTTCAGGGGATCATTTGGAACCGTTTGGCACAATTTTTTAGTGAATTTCCAAAAGTCAGATTTTTTATGAAATTGTTACCCCGGGGCTTAGGATTTTTTCAAAAAAATCTTTTTCTGCCGGTTAAGTTGTTGAGGGCTGATTTCTTTTCCTGTGATAAAAAGCCTTCTGTTTCAACCGCCAAACATTTCCGGGGAGAATTTGGAACCGTTTGGCACCATTTTTGAGTGAATTGCCGAAAGTCAGATTTTTTATGAATTTGTGACCCCGGGGCTTAGGGATTTTTTCAAAAAAATATTTTTCTGCCGGTTAAGTTGTCGAGGGCTGATTTCTTTCCCTGTGATTAAAAGCCTTCTGTTTCAACCGCCAAACCTTTCAGGGGATCATATGGAACCGTTTGGCACCATTTTTGAATGAATTGCCGAAAGTCAGTTTTTTATGAAATTGTGACCCCGGAGCTTAGGATTTTTTCAAAAAAATCTTTTTCTGCCGGTTATGTTGTTGAGGGCTGATTTTTTTTCCCGTGATAAAAATCCTTTTGTTTCAAACGCCAAACCTTTCAGGGGATCATTTGGAACCGTTTGGCACAATTTTTGAGTGAATTGCCAAAAGTCAGATTTTTTATGAAATTGTGACCCCGGGGCTTAGGATTTTTTCAAAAAAATGTTTTTCTGCCGGTTAATTTGTCGAGGGCTGATTTCTTGTATTTCCATTCCCAAACCTTTCAGAGGATCATTTGCAACCGTCTGGAACCATTTTTGAGTGAATTGCTGAAAGTCAGGTTTTTTATGAAATTGTGACCCCGGGGCTTAGGATTTTTTCAAAAAAAAATTTTCTGACGTTTAAGTTGTTGAGGGCTGATTTCGTGTCCTGTGATAAAAAGCCATCTGTTTCGACCGCCAAAGCTTTCAGGAGAGAATTTGGAACCTTTTGACACAATTTTTGAGTGAATTGCCAAAAGTCAGATTTTTTATGAAATTGTGACCCCCGGGGCTTAGGATTTTTTCAAAAAAATCTTTTTCTGCCGGTTAAGTTGTCGAGGGCTGATTTCTTCTATTTCCATTCCCAAACGTTTCAGAGGATCATTTGCAACCGTCTGGCACCATTTTCGAGTGAATTGCCGAAAGTTAGATTTTTTATGAAATTGTGACCCCGGGGCTTAGGATTTTTTCAAAAAAATATTTTTTTGCCGCTTAAGTTGTTGAGGGCTGATTTCTTCTTTTTCCATTCCCAAACCTTTCAGGGGATCATTTGGAACCATTTGGCACAATTTTTTAGTGAATTTCCAAAAGTCAGATTTTTTATGAAATTGTTACCCCGGGGCTTAGGATTTTTCCAAAAAAATCTTTTTCTGCCGGTTATGTTGTTGAGGGCTGATTTCGTGTCCTGTGATAAAAAGCCATCTGTTTCGACCGCCAAAGCTTTCAGGAGAGAATTTGGAACCTTTTGACACAATTTTTGAGTGAATTGCCAAAAGTCAGATTTTTTATGAAATTGTGACCCCCGGGGCTTAGGATTTTTTCAAAAAAATCTTTTTCTGCCGGTTAAGTTGTCGAGGGCTGATTTCTTCTATTTCCATTCCCAAACGTTTCAGAGGATCATTTGCAACCGTCTGGCACCATTTTCGAGTGAATTGCCGAAAGTTAGATTTTTTATGAAATTGTGACCCCGGGGCTTAGGATTTTTTCAAAAAAATATTTTTTTGCCGCTTAAGTTGTTGAGGGCTGATTTCTTCTTTTTCCATTCCCAAACCTTTCAGGGGATCATTTGGAACCATTTGGCACAATTTTTTAGTGAATTTCCAAAAGTCAGATTTTTTATGAAATTGTTACCCCGGGGCTTAGGATTTTTTCAAAAAAATCTTTTTCTGCCGGTTATGTTGTTGAGGGCTGATTTCTTTTCCTGTGATAAATAGCCTTCTGTTTCAACCGCCAACCCTTTCAGGGGATCATTTGTAACTGTTTGGCACCATTTTTGAATGAATTGCCGAAAGTCAGTTTTTTATGAAATTGTGACCCCGGAGCTTAGGATTTTTTCAAAAAAATCTTTTTCTGCCGGTTATGTTGTTGAGGGCTGATTTCTTTTCCCGTGATAAAAATCCTTTTGTTTCAAACGCCAAACCTTTCAGGGGATCATTTGGAACCGTTTGGCACAATTTTTGAGTGAATTGCAAAAAGTCAGATTTTTTATGAAATTGTTACCCCGGGGCTTAGGATTTTTTCAAAAGAATCTTTTTCTGCCGGTTAAGTTGTTGAGGGCTGATTTCTTTTCCTGTGATAAAAAGCCTTCTGTTTCAATCGCCAAACCTTTCAGGGGAGAATTTGGAACCGTTTGGCACCATTTTTGAGTGAATTGCTGAAAGTCAGATTTTTTATGAATTTGTGAGCCCGGGGCTTAGGTTTTTTTCAAAAAAATCTTTTTCTGCCGGTTATGTTGTTGAGGGCTGATTTCTTTTCCTGTGATAAAAAGTCTTCTGTTTCAACCGCCAAACATTTCCGGGGAGAATTTGGAACCGTTTGGCACCATTTTTGAGTGAATTGCCGAAAGTCAGATTTTTTATGAAATTGTGACCCCGGGGCTTAGGGATTTTTTCAAAAAGATATTTTTCTGCTGGTTAAGTTGTCGAGGGCTGATTTCTTTCCCTGTGATTAAAAGCCTTCTGTTTCGACAACGAAACCTTTCAGGAGAGAATTTGGAACCTTTTGACACAATTTTTGAGTGAATTGCCAAAAGTCAGATTTTTTATGAAATTGTGACCCCGGGGCTTAGGATTTTTTCAAAAATATCTTTTTCTGCCGGTTAAGTTGTCGAGGGCTGATTTCTTCTATTTCCATTCCCAAACCTTTCAGAGGATCATTTGCAACCGTCTGGCACCATTTTCGAGCGAATTGCCGAAAGTTAGATTTTTTATGAAATTGTGACCCCGGGGCTTAGGATTTTTTAAAAAAAATCTTTTTCTGCCGGTTAAGTTGTCGAGGGCTGATTTCTTCTATTTCAATTCCCACACCTTTCAGAGGATCATTTGGAACCGTTTGACACAATTTTTGAGTGAATTGATAAAAGTCAGATTTTTTATGAAATTGTGACCCCGGGGCTTAGGATTTTTTCAAAAAAATGTTTTTCTGCCGGTTAAGTTGTCGAGGGCTGATTTCTTGTATTTCCATTCCCAAACCGTTCAGAGGATCATTTGCAACCGTCTGGCACCATTTTTGAGTGAATTGCTGAAAGTCAGGTTTTTTATGAAATTGTGACCCCGGGGCTTAGGATTTTTTCAAAAAAATCTTTTTCTGACGTTTAAGTTGTTGAGGGCTGATTTCGTGTCCTGCGATAAAAATCCATCTGTTTCGACCGCCAAACCTTTCAGGAGAGAATTTGGAACCTTTTGACACAATTTTTGAGTGAATTGCCAAAAGTCAGATTTTTTATGAAATTGTGACCCCCGGGGCTTAGGATTTTTTCAAAAAAATCTTTTTCTGCCGGTTAAGTTGTCGAGGGCTGATTTCTTCTATTTCCATTCCCAAACGTTTCAGAGGATCATTTGCAACCGTCTGGCACCATTTTCGAGTGAATTGCCGAAAGTTAGATTTTTTATGAAATTGTGACCCCGGGGCTTAGGATTTTTTCAAAAAAATATTTTTTTGCCGGTTATGTTGTTGAGGGCTGATTTCTTTTCCGGTGATAAATAGCCTTCTGTTTCAACCGCCAACCCTTTCAGGGGATCATTTGTAACCGTTTGGCACCATTTTTGAGTGAATTGCCGAAAGTCAGATTTTTTATGAATTTGTGACCCCGGGGCTTAGGGATTTTTTTAAAAAAAATCTTTTTCTGCCGGTTAAGTTGTCGAGGGCTGATTTCTTCTTTTTCCATTCCCAAACCTTTCAGGGGATCATTTGGAACCGTTTGGCACAATTTTTTAGTGAATTTCCAAAAGTCAGATTTTTTATGAAATTGTGACCCCGGGGCTTAGGATTTTTTCAAAAAAATCTTTTTCTGCCGGTTATGTTGTTGAGGGCTGATTTCTTTTCCTGTGATAAATAGCCTTCTGTTTCAACCGCCAAACCTTTCAGGGGAGAATTTGGAACTGTTTGGCCCCATTTTTAATTGAATTGCCGCAAGTCAGATTTTTTTATGAATTTGTGACCCCAGGGCTTAGGGATTTTTTCCAAAAAATCTTTCTCTACCGGTTAAGTTGTCGAGGGCTGACTTGTGTCCTGTGATAAAAAGCCATCTGTTTTGACCGCCAAACCATTCAGGGCAGCATTTGGAACCGGTTGGCACCATTTTTGAGTGAATTGCCAAAAGTCAGATTTTTTATGAAATTCTGACCCCGGAGCTTAGGATTTTTTCAAAAAAATCTTTTTCTGCCGGTTAAGTTGGTGAGGGCTGATTTCTTTTCCTGTGATAAAAAGCCTTCTGTTTCAACGGCCAAACCTTTCAGGGGAGAATTTTGAACCTTTTGGGACGATTTTTGAGTGAATTCCCAAAAGTCAGATTTTTTATGAAATTGTAACCCCGGGGTTTAGCATTTTTTCAAAAAAATCTTTTTCTGCCGGTTAAGTTGTCGAGGGCTGATTTCTTCTATTTCCATTCCCAAACCTTTCAGAGGATCATTTGCAACCGTCTGGCACCATTTTTGAGTGAATTTCCGAAAGTTAGATTTTTTATGAAATTGTGACCCCGGGGCTTAGGATTTTTTCAAAAAAATCTTTTTCTGCCGGTTAAGTTGTTGAGGGCTGATTTCTTTTCCTGTGATAAAAAGCCTTGTGTTTCAACCGCCGAATCTTTCAGGGGAGACTTTGGAAGCTTTTGGCACCATTTTTGAGTGAATTGCTGAAAGTCAGATTTTTTATGAAATTGTGACCCCGGGGCTTAGGATTTTTTCAAAAAAATCTTTTTCTGCCGGTTAAGTTGTCAAGGGCTGATTTATTCTATTTCCATTCCCAAACCTTTCAGAGGATCATTTGCAACCGTCTGGCACCATTTTTGAGTGAATTGCCCAAAGTCAGGTTTTTAATGAAATTGTGACCCCGGGGCTTAGGTTTTTTTCAAAAAAATCTTTTTCTGCCGGTTAAGTTGTTGAGGGCTGATTTCTTTTCCTGTGATAAAAAGCCTTCTGTTTCAACCACCAAACCTTTCAGGGGATCATTTGGAACCGTTTTGAGTGAATTTTTGAGTGAATTGCCAAAAGTCAGATTTTTTATGAAATTCTGACCCCGGGGCTTAGGGATTTTTTTCTCAAAAAATCTTTTTCTGCCGGTTAAGTTGTCGAGGGCTGATTTCTTCTTTTTCCATTCCCAAACCTTTGAGGGGATCATTTGGAACCGTTTGGCACAATTTTTTAGTGAATTTCCAAAAGTCAGATTTTTTATGAAATTGTTACCCCGGGGCTTAGGATTTTTTCAAAAAAATCTTTTTCTGCCGGTTAAGTTGGTGAGGGCTGATTTCTTTTCCTGTGATAAAAAGCCTTCTGTTTCAACCGCCAAACCTTTCAGGGGAGAATTTTGAACCTTTTGGGACGATTTTTGAGTGAATTCCCAAAAGTCAGATTTTTTATGAAATTGTAACCCCGGGGCTTAGGATTTTTTCAAAAAAATCTTATTCTGCCGGTTAAGTTGTCGAGGGCTGATTTCTTCTATTTCCATTCCCAAACCTTTCAGAGGATCATTTGCAACCGTCTGGCACCATTTTTGAGTGAATTTCCGAAAGTTAGATTTTTTATGAAATTGTGACCCCGGGGCTTAGGATTTTTTCAAAAAAATCTTTTTCTGCCGGTTATGTTGTTGAGGGCTGATTTCTTTTCCTGTGATAAAAAGCCTTCTGTTTCAACCGCCAAACCTGTCAGGGGATCATTTGGAACCGTTTGGCACAATTTTTGAGTGAATTGCCAAAAGTCAGATTTTTTATGGAATTGTGACCCCGGGGCTTAGGATTTTTTCAAAAAAATCTTTTTCTGCCGGTTAAGTTATCGAGGGCTGATTTCTTGTATTTCCATTTCCAAACCTTTCAGAGGATCATTTGCAACCGTCTGGCACCATTTTTGAGTGAATTGCTGAAAGTCAGGTTTTTTATGAAATTGTGACCCCGGGGCTTAGGATTTTTTCAAAAAAATCTTTTTCTGCCGTTTAAGTTGTTGAGGGCTGATGTCTTTTCCTGTGATAAAAAGCCGTCTGTTTCAACAGCCAAACCTTTCAGTGGATCATTTTGATCCGTTTGGTACCATTTTTGAGTGAATTGCCGAAAGTCAGATTTTTTATGAAATTGTTACCCCGGGGCTTAGGATTTTTTCAAAAAAAAATTTTTCTGCCGTTGAAGTTGTTGAGGGCTGATTTCTTTTCCTGTGATAAAAAGCCTTCTGTTTCAACCGCCAAACCTTTCAGGGGATCATTTGGAACCGTTTGGCACAATTTTTGAGTGAACTGCCAAAAGTCAGATTTTTTTTGAAATTGTGACCCTGGGGCTTAGGATTTTTTCAAAAAAATCTTTTTCTGCCGGTTATGTTGTTGAGGGCTGATTTCTTTTCCTCTGATAAAAATCCTTCTGTTTCAACCGCCAAATCTTTCAGGGGAGAATTTGGAAGCTTTTGGCACCATTTTTGAGTGAATTGCCGAAATTCAGATTTTTTATGAAATTGTGACCCCGGGGCTGAGTGTTTTTTTCAAAAAAATCTTTTTCTGCCGGTTAAGTTGTCGAGGGCTGATTTTGTGTCCTGTGATAAAAAGCCATCTGTTTCGACGGCCAAACCTTTCAGGAGAGAATTTGGAACCTTTTGGTACAATTTTTGAGTGAATTGCCAAAAGTCAGATTTTTAATGAAATTGTGACCCCGGGGCTTAGGATTTTTTCGAAAAAATCTTTTTCTGCCGCTTAAGTTGGTGAGGGCTGATTTCTTCTATTTCTATTCCCAAACCTTTCAGAGGGTCATTTGGAACCGTCTGGCACCATTTTTGAGTGAATTGCCGAAAGTCAGGTTTTTTATGAAATTGTGACCCCGGGGCTTAGGTTTTTTTCAAAAAAATCTTTTTCTGCCGGTTAAGTTGTTGAGGGCTGATTTCTTTTCTTGTGATAAAAATCCTTTTGTTTCAACCGCCAAACCTTTCAGGGGATCATTTGGAACCATTTGGCACAATTTTTAAGTGAATTGTCAAAACTCAGATTTTTTATGAAATTCTGACCCCGGGGCTTAGGGATTTTTTTTCAAAAAATCTTTTTCTGCCGGTTAAGTTGTCGAGGGCTGATTTCGTGCCCTGTGATAAAAAGACTTCTGTTTCAACCGCCAAACCTTTCAGGGGAGAATTTGGAACCGTTTGGCACCATTTTTGAATGAATTGCCGAAAGTCAGATTTTTTATGAAATTGTGACTTGGGATTTTTTTCAAAAAAATCTTTTTCTGCCGGTTAAGTTGTTGAGTGCTGATTTCTTTTCCTGTGATAAAAGAATTCTGTTTCAACAGCCAAACCTTTCAGGGGAGAATTTGGAACCTTTTGGCACAATTTTTGAGTGAATTGCCAAAAGTCAGATTTTTTTATGCAATTGTGACCCCGGGGCTTAGGATTTTTTTAAAAAAATCTTTTTCTGCCGGTTATGTTGTTGAGGGCTGATTTCTTTTCCTGTGATAAAAAGCCTTCTGTTTCAACCGCCAAACCTTTCAGGGGATCATTTGGAACCGTTTGGCACAATTTTTGAGTGAATTGTCAAAAGTCAGATTTTTTATGAAATTGTGACCCCGGGGCTTAGGATTTTTTCAAAAAAATCTTTTTCTGCCGGTTATGTTGTTGAGGGCTGATTTCTTTTCCTGTGATAAAAAGCCTTCTGTTTCAACCGCCAAATCTTTCAGGGGAGAATTGGGAAGCTTTTGGCACAATTTTTGAGTGAATTGCCGAAAGTCAGATTTTTTATGAAATTGTGACCCCGGGGTTTAGGGATTTTTTCAAAAAAATCTTTTTCTGCCGGTTAAGTTGTCGAGGGCTGATTTCGTGTCCTGTGATAAAAAGCCATCTGTTTCGACCGCCAAACCTTTCAGGAGAGAATTTGGAACCTTTTGGCACCATTTTTGAGTGAATTGCCGAAAGTCAGGTTTTTTATGAAATTGTGACCCCGGGGCTTAGGGATTTTTTTAAAAAAAATCTTTTTCTGCCGGTTAAGTTGTCGAGGGCTGATTTCTTCCATTTCAATTCCCACACCTTTCAGAGGATCATTTGGAACCGTTTGACACAATTTTTGAGTGAATTGCCAAAAGTCAGATTTTTTATGAAATTCTGACCCCGGGGCTTAGGGATTTTTTTTCAAAAAATCTTTTTCTGCCGGTTAAGTTGTCGAGGGCTGATATCTTTTCCTGTGATAAAAAGCCTTCTGTTTTGACCACCAAACATTTCAGGAGGGAATTTGGAACCTTTTGACACAATTTTTCAGTGAATTGCCAAAAGTCAGATTTTTTATGAAATTGTGACCCCGGGGCTTAGGAGTTTTTCAAAAAAATCTTTTTCTGCCGCTTAAGTTGGTGAGGGCTGATTTCTTTTCCTGTGATAAAAAGCCTTCTGTTTCAAACGCCAAATCTTTCAGGGGAGAATTTGGAACCGTTTGGCACCATTTTTGAGTGAATTGCTGAAAGTCAGATTTTTTATGAATTTGTGACCCGGGGGCTTAGGGATTTTTTTAAAAAAATCTTTTTCTGCCGGTTAAGTTGTCGAGGGCTGATTTCTTCTATTTCAATTCCCACACCTTTCAGAGGATCATTTGGAACCGTTTGACACAATTTTTGAGTGAATTGCCAAAAGTCAGATTTTTTATGAAATTCTGACCCCGGGGCTTAGGATTTTTTTTCAAAAAATCTTTTTCTGCCGTTTAAGTTGTCGAGGGCTGATTTCTTTTCCTGTGATAAAAAGCCTTCTGTTTCGACCACCAAACCTTTCAGGAGAGAATTTGGAACCTTTTGACACAATTTTTGAGTGAATTGCCAAAAGTCAGATTTTTTATGAAATTGTGACCCCGGGGCTTAGGATTTTTTCAAAAAAATCTTATTCTGCCGGTTAAGTTGTCGAGGGCTGATTTCTTCCATTTCCATTCCCAAACCTTTCAGAGGATCATTTCCAACCGTCTGGCACCATTTTTGAGTGAATTGCCGAAAGTCAGATTTTTTATGAAATTGTGACCCCGGGGCTTAGGATTTTTTCAAAAAAATCTTTTTCTGCCGCTTAAATTGGTGAGGGCTGATTTCTTTTCCTGTGATAAAAAGCCTTCTTTTTCAACCGCCAAACCTTTCAGGGGAGCATTTGGAACCGTTTGGCACCATTTTTGATTGAATTGCCGGAAGTCAGATTTTTTATGAAATTGTGACCCCTGGGCTTAGGATTTTTTCAAAAAAATCTTTTTCTGCCGGTTTACTTGTTGAGGGCTGATTTCGTGTCCTGTGATAAAAAGCCATCTGTTTCGACCGCCAAACCTTTCAGGAGAGAATTTGGAACCTTTTGGCACAATTTTTGAGTGAATTACCAAAAGTCAGATTTTTAATGAAATTGTGACCCCGGGGCTTAGGATTTTTTTAAAAAAATCTTTTTCTGCCGGTTAAGTTGTTGAGGGCTGATTTCTTTTCCTGTGATAAAAAGCCTTGTGTTTCAACCGCCGAATCTTTCAGGGGAGAATTTGGAACCGTCTGGCACCATTTTTGAGTGAATTGCCCAAAGTCAGATTTTTAATGAAATTGTGACCCCAGGGCTTAGGTTTTTTTCAAAAAAATCTTTTTCTGCCGGTTAAGTTGTTGAGGGCTGATTTCTTTTCCTGTGATAAAAAGCCTTCTGTTTCAACCACCAAACCTTTCAGGGGATCATTTGGAACCGTTTTCAGTGAATTTTTGAGTGAATTGCCAAAAGTCAGATTTTTTATGAAATTCTGACCCCGGGGCTTAGGGATTTTTTTTCAAAAAATCTTTTTCTGCTGGTTAAGTTGTTGAGGGCTGAATTCTTTTCCTGTGATGAAAAGCCTTCTGTTTCAAACGCCAAACCTTTCAGGGGATCATTTGGAACCGTTTGGCACAATTTTTGAGTGAATTGCCAAAAGTCAGATTTTTTATGAAATTGTTACCCCGGGGCTTAGGATTTTTTCAAAAAAATCTTTTTCTGCCGGTTAAGTTGTCGAGGAGCTGATTTCTTTTCCTGTGATAAAAAGCCTTCTGTTTCAACCGCCAAACCTTTCAGGGGATCATTTGGAACCGTTTTGAGTGAATTTTTGAGTGAATTGCCAAAAGTCAGATTTTTTATGAAATTCTGACCCCGGGGCTTAGGGATTTTTTTTCAAAAAATCTTTTTCTGCCGGTTAAGTTGTCGTGGGCTGATTTCTTTTCCTGTGATAAAAAGCCTTCTGTTTCAACCGCCAAACCTTTCAGGGGATCATTTGGAACCGTTTGGCACAATTTTTGAGTGAATTGCCAAAAGTCAGATTTTTTATGGAATTGTGACCCCGGGGCTTAGGATTTTTTCAAAAAAATCTTTTTCTGCCGGTTAAGTTATCGAGGGCTGATTTCTTGTATTTCCATTCCCAAACCTTTCAGAGAATCATTTGCAACCGTCTGGCACCATTTTTGAGTGAATTGCTGAAAGTCAGGTTTTTTATGAAATTGTGACCCCGGGGCTTAGGGATTTTTTTTCAAAAAATCTTTTTCTGCCGGTTAAGTTGTCGAGGGCTAATTTCGTGTCCTGTGATAAAAAGCCTTCTGTTTTGACCACCAAACATTTCAGGAGGGAATTTGGAACCTTTTGACACAATTTTTGAGTGAATTGCCAAAAGTCAGATTTTTTATGAAATTGTGACCCTGGGTCTTAGGAGTTTTTCAAAAAAATCTTTTTCTGCCGCTTAAGTTGGTGAGGGCTGATTTCTTTTCCTGTGATAAAAAGCCTTCTGTTTCAAACGCCAAATCTTTCAGGGGAGAATTTGGAACCGTTTGGCACCATTTTTGAGTGAATTGCTGAAAGTCAGATTTTTTATTTATTTGTGACCCGGGGGCTTAGGGATTTTTTTAAAAAAATCTTTTTCTGCCGGTTAAGTTGTCGAGGGCTGATTTCTTCTATTTCAATTCCCACACCTTCTAGAGGATCATTTGGAACCGTTTGACACAATTTTTGAGTGAATTGCCAAAAGTCAGATTTTTTATGAAATTCTGACCCCGGGGCTTAGGATTTTTTCAAAAAAATCTTATTCTGCCGGTTAAGTTGTCGAGGGCTGATTTCTTCCATTTCCATTCCCAAACCTTTCAGAGGATCATTTCCAACCGTCTGGCACCATTTTTGAGTGAATTGCTGAAAGTCAGGTTTTTTATGAAATTGTGACCCCGGGGCTTAGGATTTTTTCAAAAAAATCTTTTTCTGCCGGTTAAGTTCTCGAGGGCTGATTTCTTTTCCTGTGATAAAAAGCCTTCTGTTTCAACAGCCAAACCTTTCAGGGGATCATTTTGAACCGTTTGGCACCATTTTTGAGTGAATTGCCGAAAGTCAGATTTTTTATGAAATTGTGACCCCGGGGCTTAGGATTTTTTCAAAAAAATCTTTTTCTGCCGCTTAAATTGGTGAGGGCTGATTTCTTTTCCTGTGATAAAAAGCCTTCTTTTTCAACCGCCAAACCTTTCAGGGGAGCATTTGGAACCGTTTGGCACCATTTTTGAGTGAATTGCCGGAAGTCAGTTTTTTTATGAAATTGTGACCCCTGGGCTTAGGATTTTTTCAAAAAAATCTTTTTCTGCCGGTTTACTTGTTGAGGGCTGATTTCGTGTCCTGTGATAAAAAGCCATCTGTTTCGACCGCCAAACCTTTCAGGAGAGAATTTGGAACCTTTTGGCACAATTTTTGAGTGAATTACCAAAAGTCAGATTTTTTATGAAATTGTGACCCCGGGGCTTAGGATTTTTTCAAAAAAATCTTTTTCTGCCGGTTAAGTTGTTGAGGGCTGATTTCTTTTCCTGTGATAAAAAGCCTTGTGTTTCAACCGCCGAATCTTTCAGGGGAGAATTTGGAACCGTCTGGCACCATTTTTGAGTGAATTGCCCAAAGTCAGGTTTTTTATGAAATTGTGACCCCGGGGCTTAGGGATTTTTTTTAAAAAAATCTTTTTCTGCCGGTTAAGTTGTCGAGGGCTGTTTTCTTCCATTTCAATTCCCACACCTTTCAGAGGATCATTTGGAACCGTTTGACACAATTTTTGAGTGAATTGCCGGAAGTCAGATTTTTTATGAAATTGTGACCCCGGGGCTTAGGGATTTTTTTTCAAAAAATCTTTTTCTGCCGGTTAAGTTGTCGAGGGCTGATATCTTTTCCTGTGATAAAAAGCCTTCTGTTTTGACCACCAAACATTTCAGGAGGGAATTTGGAACCTTTTGACACAATTTTTCAGTGAATTGCCAAAAGTCAGATTTTTTATGAAATTGTGACCCCGGGGCTTAGGAGTTTTTCAAAAAATCTTTTTCTGCCGTTTAAGTTGTCGAGGGCTGATTTCTTTTCCTGTGATAAAAAGCCTTCTGTTTCGACCACCAAACCTTTCAGGAGAGAATTTGGAACCTTTTGACACAATTTTTGAGTGAATTGCCAAAAGTCAGATTTTTTATGAAATTGTGACCCCGGGGCTTAGGATTTTTCCAAAAAAATCTTATTCTGCCGGTTAAGTTGTCGAGGGCTGATTTCTTCCATTTCCATTCCCAAACCTTTCAGAGGATCATTTCCAACCATCTGGCACCATTTTTGAGTGAATTGCTGAAAGTCAGGTTTTTTATGAAATTGTGACCCCGGGGCTTAGGATTTTTTCAAAAAAATCTTTTTCTGCCGTTTAAATTGTGGAGGGCTGATTTCTTTTCCTGTGATAAAAAGCCTTCTGTTTCAACAGCCAAACCTTTCAGGGGATCATTTTGAACCGTTTGGCACCATTTTTGAGTGAATTGCCGAAAGTCAGATTTTTTATGAAATTGTGACCCCGGGGCTTAGGATTTTTTCAAAAAAATCTTTTTCTGCCGCTTAAATTGGTGAGGGCTGATTTCTTTTCCTGTGATAAAAAGCCTTCTTTTTCAACCGCCAAACCTTTCAGGGGAGCATCTGGAACCGTTTGGCACCATTTTTGAGTGAATTGCCGGAAGTCAGATTTTTTATGAAATTGTGACCCCTGGGCTTAGGATTTTTTCAAAAAAATCTTTTTCTGCCGTTTAAGTTGTCGAGGGCTGATTTCTTTTCCTGTGATAAAAAGCCTTCTGTTTCGACCACCAAACCTTTCAGGAGAGAATTTGGAACCTTTTGACACAATTTTTGAGTGAATTGCCAAAAGTCAGATTTTTTATGAAATTGTGACCCCGGGGCTTAGGATTTTTTCAAAAAAATCTTATTCTGCCGGTTAAGTTGTCGAGGGCTGATTTCTTCCATTTCCATTCCCAAACCTTTCAGAGGATCATTTCTGACCGTCTGGCACCATTTTTGAGTGAATTGCTGAAAGTCAGGTTTTTTATGAAATTGTGACCCCGGGGCTTAGGATTTTTTCAAAAAAATCTTTTTCTGCCGGTTAAGTTCTCGAGGGCTGATTTCTTTTCCTGTGATAAAAAGCCTTCTGTTTCAACAGCCAAACCTTTCAGGGGATCATTTTGAACCGTTTGGCACCATTTTTGAGTGAATTGCCGAAAGTCAGATTTTTTATGAAATTGTGACCCCGGGGCTTAGGATTTTTTCAAAAAAATCTTTTTCTGCCGCTTAAATTGGTGAGGGCTGATTTCTTTTCCTGTGATAAAAAGCCTTCTTTTTCAACCGCCAAACCTTTCAGGGGAGCATTTGGAACCGTTTGGCACCATTTTTGAGTGAATTGCCGGAAGTCAGTTTTTTTATGAAATTGTGACCCCTGGGCTTAGGATTTTTTCAAAAAAATCTTTTTCTGCCGGTTTACTTGTTGAGGGCTGATTTCGTGTCCTGTGATAAAAAGCCATCTGTTTCGACCGCCAAACCTTTCAGGAGAGAATTTGGAACCTTTTGGCACAATTTTTGAGTGAATTACCAAAAGTCAGATTTTTTATGAAATTGTGACCCCGGGGCTTAGGATTTTTTCAAAAAAATCTTTTTCTGCCGGTTAAGTTGTTGAGGGCTGATTTCTTTTCCTGTGATAAAAAGCCTTGTGTTTCAACCGCCGAATCTTTCAGGGGAGAATTTGGAACCGTCTGGCACCATTTTTGAGTGAATTGCCCAAAGTCAGGTTTTTTATGAAATTGTGACCCCGGGGCTTAGGGATTTTTTTTAAAAAAATCTTTTTCTGCCGGTTAAGTTGTCGAGGGCTGTTTTCTTCCATTTCAATTCCCACACCTTTCAGAGGATCATTTGGAACCGTTTGACACAATTTTTGAGTGAATTGCCGGAAGTCAGATTTTTTATGAAATTGTGACCCCGGGGCTTAGGGATTTTTTTTCAAAAAATCTTTTTCTGCCGGTTAAGTTGTCGAGGGCTGATATCTTTTCCTGTGATAAAAAGCCTTCTGTTTTGACCACCAAACATTTCAGGAGGGAATTTGGAACCTTTTGACACAATTTTTCAGTGAATTGCCAAAAGTCAGATTTTTTATGAAATTGTGACCCCGGGGCTTAGGAGTTTTTCAAAAAATCTTTTTCTGCCGTTTAAGTTGTCGAGGGCTGATTTCTTTTCCTGTGATAAAAAGCCTTCTGTTTCGACCACCAAACCTTTCAGGAGAGAATTTGGAACCTTTTGACACAATTTTTGAGTGAATTGCCAAAATTCAGATTTTTTATGAAATTGTGACCCCGGGGCTTAGGATTTTTCCAAAAAAATCTTATTCTGCCGGTTAAGTTGTCGAGGGCTGATTTCTTCCATTCCCATTCCCAAACCTTTCAGAGGATCATTTCCAACCGTCTGGCACCATTTTTGAGTGAATTGCTGAAAGTCAGGTTTTTTATGAAATTGTGACCCCGGGGCTTAGGATTTTTTCAAAAAAATCTTTTTCTGCCGTTTAAATTGTGGAGGGCTGATTTCTTTTCCTGTGATAAAATGCCTTCTGTTTCAACAGCCAAACCTTTCAGGGGATCATTTTGAACCGTTTGGCACCATTTTTGAGTGAATTGCCGAAAGTCAGATTTTTTATGAAATTGTGACCCCGGGGCTTAGGATTTTTTCAAAAAAATCTTTTTCTGCCGCTTAAATTGGTGAGGGCTGATTTCTTTTCCTGTGATAAAAAGCCTTCTTTTTCAACCGCCAAACCTTTCAGGGGAGCATTTGGAACCGTTTGGCACCATTTTTGAGTGAATTGCCGGAAGTCAGATTTTTTATGAAATTGTGACCCCTGGGCTTAGGATTTTTTCAAAAAAATCTTTTTCTGCCGGTTTACTTGTTGAGGGCTGATTTTGTGTCCTGTGATAAAAAGCCATCTGTTTCGACCGCCAAACCTTTCAGGAGAGAATTTGGAACCTTTTGGCACAATTTTTGAGTGAATTACCAAAAGTCAGATTTTTTATGAAATTGTGACCCCGGGGCTTAGGATTTTTTCAAAAAAATCTTTTTCTGCCGGTTAAGTTGTTGAGGGCTGATTTCTTTTCCTGTGATAAAAAGCCTTGTGTTTCAACCGCCGAATCTTTCAGGGGAGAATTTGGAACCGTCTGGCACCATTTTTGAGTGAATTGCCCAAAGTCAGGTTTTTAATGAAATTGTGACCCCGGGGCTTAGGTTTTTTTCAAAAAAATCTTTTTCTGCCGGTTAAGTTGTTGAGGGCTGATTTCTTTTCCTGTGATAAAAAGCCTTCTGTTTCAACCACCAAACCTTTCAGGGGATCATTTGGAACCGTTTTGAGTGAATTTTTGAGTGAATTGCCAAAAGTCAGATTTTTTATGAAATTCTGACCCCGGGGCTTAGGGATTTTTTTTCAAAAAATCTTTTTCTGCCGGTTAAGTTGTCGAGGGCTGATTTCTTTTCCTGTGATAAAAAGCCTTCTGTTTCAACAGTCAAAAATTTCCGGGGAGGATTTGGAACCGTTTGGCACAATTTTTGAGTGAATTGCCGAAAGTTAGATTTTTTATGAAATTGTGACCCCGGGGCTTAGGTTTTTTTCAAAAAAATCTTTTTCTGCCGGTTAAGTTGTTGAGGGCTGAATTCTTTTCCTGTGATGAAAAGCCTTCTGTTTCAAACGCCAAACCTTTCAGGGGATCATTTGGAACCGTCTGGCACCATTTTTGAGTGAATTGCTGAAAGTCAGGTTTTTTATGAAATTGTGACCCCGGGGCTTAGGATTTTTTCAAAAAAATCTTTTTCTGCCGTTTAAGTTGTTGAGGGCTGATGTCTTTTCCTGTGATAAAAAGCCTTCTGTTTCAACAGCCAAACCTTTCAGGGGATCATTTTGATCCGTTTGGTACCATTTTTGAGTGAATTGCCGAAAGTCAGATTTTTTATGAAATTGTTACCCCGGGGCTTAGGATTTTTTCAAAAAAATCTTTTTCTGCCGTTGAAGTTGTTGAGGGCTGATTTCGTGTCCTGTGATAAAAAGCCATCTGTTTCGACCGCCAAACCTTTCAAGAGAGAATTTGGAACCTTTTGGCACAATTTTTGAGTGAATTGCCGAAAGTCAGGTTTTTTATGAAATTGTGACCCCGGGGCTTAGGGATTTTTTTAAAAAAAATCTTTTTCTGCCGGTTAAGTTGTCGAGGGCTGATTTCTTCCATTTCAATTCCCACACCTTTCAGAGGATCATTTGGAACCGTTTGACACAATTTTTGAGTGAATTGCCAAAAGTCAGATTTTTTATGAAATTCTGACCCCGGGGCTTAGGGATTTTTTTTCAAAAAATCTTTTTCTGCCGGTTAAGTTGTCGAGGGCTGATATCTTTTCCTGTGATAAAAAGCCTTCTGTTTTGACCACCAAACATTTCAGGAGGGAATTTGGAACCTTTTGACACAATTTTTCAGTGAATTGCCAAAAGTCAGATTTTTTATGAAATTGTGACCCCGGGGCTTAGGATTTTTTCAAAAAAATCTTTTTCTGCCGCTTAAGTTGGTGAGGGCTGATTTCTTTTCCTGTGATAAAAAGCCTTCTGTTTCAACCGCCAAACCTTTCAGGGGAGCATTTGGAACCGTTTGGCACCATTTTTGAGTGAATTGCCGGAAGTCAGATTTTTTATGAAATTGTGACCCCTGGGCTTAGGATTTTTTCAAAAAAATCTTTTTCTGCCGGTTTACTTGTTGAGGGCTGATTTCGTGTCCTGTGATAAAAAGCCATCTGTTTCGACCGCCAAACCTTTCAGGAGAGAATTTGGAACCTTTTGGCACAATTTTTGAGTGAATTACCAAAAGTCAGATTTTTTATGAAATTGTGACCCCGGGGCTTAGGATTTTTTCAAAAAAATCTTTTTCTGCCGGTTAAGTTGTTGAGGGCTGATTTCTTTTCCTGTGATAAAAAGCCTTGTGTTTCAACCGTCGAATCTTTCAGGGGAGAATTTGGAACCGTCTGGCACCATTTTTGAGTGAATCGCCCAAAGTCAGGTTTTTAATGAAATTGTGACCCCGGGGCTTAGGTTTTTTTCAAAAAAATCTTTTTCTGCCGGTTAAGTTGTTGAGGGCTGATTTCTTTTCCTGTGATAAAAAGCCTTCTGTTTCAACCACCAAACCTTTCAGGGGATCATTTGGAACCGTTTTGAGTGAATTTTTGAGTGAATTGCCAAAAGTCAGATTTTTTATGAAATTCTGACCCCTGGGCTTAGGGATTTTTTTTCAAAAAATCTTTTTCTGCCGGTTAAGTTGTCGAGGGCTGATTTCTTTTCCTGTGATAAAAAGCCTTCTGTTTCAACAGCCAAAAATTTCCGGGGAGGATTTGGAACCGTTTGGCACAATTTTTGAGTGAATTGCCGAAAGTTAAATTTTTTATGAAATTGTGACCCCGGGGCTTAGGTTTTTTTCAAAAAAATCTTTTTCTGCCGGTTAAGTTGTTGAGGGCTGATGTCTTTTCCTGTGATAAAAAGCCTTCTGTTTCAACAGCCAAACCTTTCAGGGGATCATTTTGATCCGTTTGGTACCATTTTTGAGTGAATTGCCGAAAGTCAGATTTTTTATGAAATTGTTACCCCGGGGCTTAGGATTTTTTCAAAAAAATCTTTTTCTGCCGTTGAAGTTGTTGAGGGCTGATTTCGTGTCCTGTGATAAAAAGCCATCTGTTTCGACCGCCAAACCTTTCAGGAGAGAATTTGGAACCTTTTGGCACAATTTTTGAGTGAATTGCCGAAAGTCAGGTTTTTTATGAAATTCTGACCCCGGGGCTTAGGGATTTTTTTTCAAAAAATCTTTTTCTGCCGGTTAAGTTGTCGAGGGCTGATATCTTTTCCTGTGATAAAAAGCCTTCTGTTTTGACCACCAAACATTTCAGGAGGGAATTTGGAACCGTTTGACACAATTTTTCAGTGAATTGCCAAAAGTCAGATTTTTTATGAAATTGTGACCCCGGGGCTTAGGATTTTTTCAAAAAAATCTTTTTCTGCCGCTTAAATTGGTGAGGGCTGATTTCTTTTCCTGTGATAAAAAGCCTTCTTTTTCAACCGCCAAACCTTTCAGGGGAGCATTTGGAACCGTTTGGCACCATTTTTGAGTGAATTGCCGGAAGTCAGATTTTTTATGAAATTGTGACCCCTGGGCTTAGGATTTTTTCAAAAAAATCTTTTTCTGCCGGTTTACTTGTTGAGGGCTGATTTCGTGTCCTGTGATAAAAAGCCATCTGTTTCGACCGCCAAACCTTTCAGGAGAGAATTTGGAACCTTTTGGCACAATTTTTGAGTGAATTACCAAAAGTCAGATTTTTTATGAAATTGTGACCCCGGGGCTTAGGATTTTTTCAAAAAAATCTTTTTCTGCCGGTTAAGTTGTTGAGGGCTGATTTCTTTTCCTGTGATAAAAAGCCTTGTGTTTCAACCGCCGAATCTTTCAGGGGAGAATTTGGAACCGTCTGGCACCATTTTTGAGTGAATTGCCCAAAGTCAGGTTTTTAATGAAATTGTGACCCCGGGGCTTAGGTTTTTTTCAAAAAAATCTTTTTCTGCCGGTTAAGTTGTTGAGGGCTGATTTCTTTTCCTGTGATAAAAAGCCTTCTGTTTCAACCACCAAACCTTTCAGGGGATCATTTGGAACCGTTTTGAGTGAATTTTTGAGTGAATTGCCAAAAGTCAGATTTTTTATGAAATTCTGACCCCGGGGCTTAGGGATTTTTTTTCAAAAAATCTTTTTCTGCCGGTTAAGTTGTCGAGGGCTGATTTCTTTTCCTGTGATAAAAAGCCTTCTGTTTCAACAGCCAAAAATTTCCGGGGAGGATTTGGAACCGTTTGGCACAATTTTTGAGTGAATTGCCGAAAGTTAGATTTTTTATGAAATTGTGACCCCGGGGCTTAGGTTTTTTTCAAAAAAATCTTTTTCTGCCGGTTAAGTTGTCGAGGGCTGATTTCTTTTCCTGTGATAAAAAGCCTTCTGTTTCAACCGCCAAACCTTTCAGGGGATCATTTGGAACCGTTTTGAGTGAATTTTTGAGTGAATTGCCAAAAGTCAGATTTTTTATGAAATTCTGACCCCGGGGCTTAGGGATTTTTTTTCAAAAAATCTTTTTCTGCCGCTTAAGTTGTCGTGGGCTGATTTCTTTTCCTGTGATAAAAAGCCTTCTGTTTCAAACAGCCAAACATTTCCGGGGAGGATTTGGAACCGTTTGGCACAATTTTTGAGTGAATTGTCAAAAGTCAGATTTTTTATGAATTTGTGAGCCCGGGGCTTAGGTTTCTTTCAAAAAAATCTTTTTCTGCCGGTTATGTTGTTGAGGGCTGATTTCTTTTCCTGTGATAAAAAGCCTTCTTTTTCAACCGCCAAACCTTTCAGGGGATCATTTGGAACCGTTTGGCACCATTTTTGAGTGAATTGCCGAAAGTTAGATTTTTTATGAAATTGTGACCCCGGGGCTTAGGATTTTTTTAAAAAAATCTTTTTCTGCCGGTTATGTTGTTGAGGGCTGATTTCTTTTCCTGTGATAAAAAGCCTTCTGTTTCAACCGCCAAACCTTTCAGGGGATCATTTGGAACCGTTTGGCACAATTTTTGAGTGAATTGTCAAAAGTCAGATTTTTTATGAAATTGTGACCCCGGGGCTTAGGATTTTTTCAAAAAAATCTTTTTCTGCCGGTTATGTTGTTGAGGGCTGATTTCTTTTCCTGTGATAAAAAGCCTTCTTTTTCAACCGCCAAACCTTTCAGGGGATCATTTGGAACCGTTTGGCACAATTTTTGAGTGAATTGCCAAAAGTCAGATTTTTTATGGAATTGTGACCCCGGGGCTTAGGATTTTTTCAAAAAAATCTTTTTCTGCCGGTTAAGTTATCGAGGGCTAATTTCTTGTATTTCCATTCCCAAACCTTTCAGAGAATCATTTGCAACCGTCTGGCATCATTTTTGAGTGAATTGCTGAAAGTCAGGTTTTTTATGAAATTGTGACCCCGGGGCTTAGGATTTTTTCAAAAAAATCTTTTTCTGCCGTTTAAGTTGTTGAGGGCTGATGTCTTTTCCTGTGATAAAAAGCCTTCTGTTTCAACAGCCAAACCTTTCAGGGGATCATTTTGATCCGTTTGGTACCATTTTTGAGTGAATTGCCGAAAGTCAGATTTTTTATGAAATTGTTACCCCGGGGCTTAGGATTTTTTCAAAAAAATCTTTTTCTGCCGTTGAAGTTGTTGAGGGCTGATTTCGTGTCCTGTGATAAAAAGCCATCTGTTTCGACCGCCAAACCTTTCAGGAGAGAATTTGGAACCTTTTGACACAATTTTTGAGTGAATTGCCAAAAGTCAGATTTTTTATGAAATTGTGACCCCCGGGGCTTTGGATTTTTTCAAAAAAATCTTTTTCTGCCGGTTAAGTTGTTGAGGGCTGATTTCTTTTCCTGTGATAAAAATCCTTCTGTTTCAACCGCCAAATCTTTCAGGGGAGAATTTGGAAGCTTTTGGCACCATTTTTGAGTGAATTGCCAAAAGTCAGATTTTTAATGAAATTGTGACCCCGGGGCTTAGGTTTTTTTCAAAAAAATCTTTTTCTCCCGGTTAAGTTGTTGAGGGCTGATTTCTTTTCCTGTGATAAAAAGTCTTCTGTTTCAACCGCCAAACCTTTCAGGGGATCATTTGGAACGTTTGGCACCATTTTTGAATGAATTGCCAAAAGTCAGATTTTTTATGAAATTGTGACCCCGGGGCTTAGGAGTTTTTCAAAAAAATCTTTTTCTGCCGCTTAAGTTGGTGAGGGCTGATTTCTTTTCCTGTGATAAAAAGCCTTCTTTTTCAATCGCCAAACCTTTCAGGGGAGCATTTGGAACCGTTTGGCACCATTTTTGAGTGAATTGCCAAAAGTCAGATTTTTTATGAAATTGTGACCCCGGGGCCTAGGATTTTTTCAAAAAAATCTTTTTCTGCCGGTTATGTTGTTGAGGGCTGATTTCTTTTCCTGTGATAAAAAGCCTTCTGTTTCAAACGCCAAATCTTTCAGGGGAGAATTTGGAACCGTTTGGCACCATTTTTGAGTGAATTGCTGAAAGTCAGGTTTTTTATGAAATTGTGACCCGGGGGCTTAGGGATTTTTTCAAAAAAATCTTTTTCTGCCGCTTAAGTTGGTGAGGGCTGATTTCTTCTATTTCCATTCGCAAACCTTTCAGAGGATCATTTGCAACCGTCTGGCACCATTTTTGAGTGAATTGCCAAAAGTCAGATTTTTTATGAAATTCTGACCCCGGGGCTTAGGATTTTTTTTCAAAAAATCTTTTTCTGCCGTTTAAGTTGTTGAGGGCTGATTTCTTTTCCTGTGATAAAAAACCTTCTGTTTCGACCACCAAACCTTTCAGGAGAGAATTTGGAACCTTTTGACACAATTTTTGAGTGAATTGCCAAAAGTCAGATTTTTTATGAAATTGTGACCCCGGGGCTTAGGATTTTTTCAAAAAAATCTTATTCTGCCGGTTAAGTTGTCGAGGGCTGATTTCTTCCATTTCCATTCCCAAACCTTTCAAAGGATCATTTCCAACCGTCTGGCACCATTTTTGAGTGAATTGCTGAAAGTCAGGTTTTTTATGAAATTGTGACCCCGGGGCTTAGGATTTTTTCAAAAAAATCTTTTTCTGCCGTTTAAGTTGTGGAGGGCTGATTTCTTTTCCTGTGATAAAAGCCTTCTGTTTCAACAGCCAAACTTTTCAGGGGATCATTTTGAACCGTTTGGCACCATTTTTGAGTGAATTGCCGAAAGTCAGATTTTTTATGAAATTGTGACCCCGGGGCTTAGTATATTTTCAAAAAAATCTTTTTCTGCCGGTTAAGTTGTCGAGGGTTGATTTCGTGTCCTGTGATAAAAAGCCAACTGTTTCGACCGCCAAACCTTTCAGGAGAGAATTTGGAACCTTTTGGCACAATTTTTGAGTGAATTACCAAAAGTCAGATTTTTTATGAAATTGTGACCCCGGGGCTTAGGATTTTTTCAAAAAAATCTTTTTCTGCCGCTTAAATTGGTGAGGGCTGATTTCTTTTCCTGTGATAAAAAGCCTTCTTTTTCAACCGCCAAACCTTTCAGGGGAGCATTTGGAACCGTTTGGCACCATTTTTGAGTGAATTGCCGGAAGTCAGATTTTTTAGGAAATTGTGACCCCTGGGCTTAGGATTTTTTCAAAAAAATCTTTTTCTGCCGGTTTACTTGTTGAGGGCTGATTTCGTGTCCTGTGATAAAAAGCCATCTGTTTTGACCGCCAAATCTTTCAGGAGAGAATTTGGAACCTTTTGGCACAATTTTTGAGTGAATTGGCAAAAGTGAGATTTTTTATGAAATTGTGAGCCCGGGGCTTAGGATATTTTCAAAAAAATCTTTTTCTGCCGCTTAAGTTGGTGAGGGCTGATTTCTTTTCCTGTGATAAAAAGCCTTCTGTTTCAACCGCCAAACCTTTCAGGGGATCATTTGGAACCGTCTGGCACCATTTTTGAATGAATTGCCGAAAGTCAGTTTTTTATGAAATTGTGACCCCACGGCTTAGGATTTTTTCAAAAAAATCTTTTTCTGCCGGTTATGTTGTTGAGGGCTGATTTCTTTTCCTGTGATAAAAGCCTTCTTTTTCAACCGCCAAACCTTTCAGGGGAGCATTTGGAAGCGTTTGGCACCATTTTTGAGTGAATTGCCGGAAGTCAGATTTTTTATGAAATTATGACCCCGGGGCTTAGGGATTTTTTCAAAAAAATCTTTTTCTGCCAGTTAAGTTGTCGAGGGCTGATTTCTTCTATTTCCATTCCCAAACCTTTCAGAGGATCATTTCCAACCGTCTGGCACCATTTTTGAGTGAATTGCCGAAAAACAGGTTTTTTATGAAATTGTGACCCCGGGGCTTAGGGATTTTTTTTAAAAAAATCTTTTTCTGCCGGTTAAGTTGTCGAGGGCTGATTTCTTCTATTTCAATTCCCACACCTTTCAGAGGATCATTTGGAACCGTTTGACACAATTTTTGAATGAATTGCCAAAAGTCAGATTTTTTATGAAATTCTGACCCCGGGGCTTAGGGATTTTTTTTCAAAAAATCTTTTTCTGCCGGTTAAGTTGTCGAGGGCTGATTTCTTTTCCTGTCATAAAAAGCCTTATGTTTCGACCACCAAACCTTTCAGGAGAGAATTTGGAACCGTTTGGCACAATTTTTGAGTGAATTGTCAAAAGTCAGATTTTTTATGAAATTGTGACCCCAGGGCTTAGGATTTTTTCAAAAAAACTTTTTCTGCCGGTTATGTTGTTGATTGCTGATTTCTTTTCCTGTGATAAAAAGCCTTCTGTTTCAACCACCAAATCTTTCAGGGGAGAATTTGGAAGCTTTTGGAACAATTTTTGAGTGAATTGCCAAAAGTCAGATTTTTTATGAAATTGTGACCCCGGGGCTTAGGGATTTTTTCAAAAAAATCTTTTTCTGCCGGTTACGTTGTCGAGGGCTGATTTCTTCTATTTCCATCCCCAAACCTTTCAGGGGATCATTTGGAACCGTTTGGCACCATTTTTGAGTAAATTGCTGAAAGTCAGATTTTTTATGAATTTGTGACCCGGCGGCTTAGGGATTTTTTCAAAAAAATCTTTTTCTGCCGGTTAAGTTGTTGAGGGCTGATTTCTTCTATTTCCATTCCCAAACCTTTCAGGGGATCATTTGGAGCCGTTTGGCACCATTTTTGAGTGAATTGCTGAAAGTCAGGTTTTTTATGAAATTGTGACCCCGGGGCTTAGGATTTTTTCAAAAAAATCTTTTTCTGCCGTTTAAGTTGTTGAGGGCTGATTTCTTTTCCTGTGATAAAAAGCCTTCTGTTTCAACTGCCAAACCTTTCAGGGCAGCATTTGGCACCGTTTGGCACCATTTTTGAGTGAATTGCCAAAAGTCAGATTTTTTATGAAATTGTGACCCCAGGGCTTAGGCATTTGTTCAAAAAAATCTTTTTCTGCCAGTTAAGTTGTCGAGGGCTGATTTCTTCTATTTCCATTCCCAAACCTTTCAGAGGATCATTTGCAACCGTCAGGCACCATTTTTGAGTGAATTGCTGAAAGTCAGATTTTTTATGAAATTGTGACCACGGACTTAGGTTTTTTTCAAAAAAATCTTTTTCTGCCGGTTAAGTTGTTGAGGGCAGATTTCGTGTCCTATGATAAAAAGCCATCTGTTTCGACCGCCAAACCTTTCAGGACAGAATTTGGAATCTTTTGGCACAATTTTTGGGTGAATTGCCAAAAGTCAGATTTTTTATGATATTGTGACCCCGGGGCTTAGGATTTTTTCAAAAATATCTTTTTCTGCCGCTTAAGTTGGTGAGGGCTGATTTCTTCTATTTCCATTCCCAAACCTTTCAGAGGTTCATTTGCAACCGTCTGGCACAATCTTTGAGTGAATTGCCAAAAGTCAGATTTTTTATGAAATTCTGACCCCGGGGCTTAGGATTTTTTCAAAAAAAATCTTTTTCTGCCGGTTAAGTTGTTGAGGGCTGATTTCTTTTCCTGTGATAAAAAGCCTTCTGTTTCAACCGCCAAACCTTTCAGCGGAGAATTTGGAACCGTTTGGCACCATTTTTGAGTGAATTGCTGAAAGTCAGATTTTTTATGAATTTGTGACCCGGGGGCTTAGGGATTTTTTCAAAAAAATCTTTTTCTGCCGGTTAAGTTGTCGAGGGCTGATTTCTTCTATTTCCATTCCCAAACCTTTCAGAGGATCATTTGCAACCGTCAGGCACCATTTTTGAGTGAATTGCTGAAAGTCAGGTTTTTCATGAAATTGTGACCCCGCGGCTTAGGATTTTTTCAACAAAAATCTTTTTCTGCCGTTTAAGTTGTTGAGGGCTGATGTCTTGTCCTATGATAAAAAGCCTTCTGTTTCAACAGCCAAACCTTTCAGGGCAGCATTTGGCACCGTTTGGCACCATTTTTGAGTGAATTTCCGGAAGTCAGATTTTTTATGAAATTGTGACCCCGGGGCTTAGGATTTTTTCAAAAAAATCTTTTTCTACCGCTTAAGTTGGTGAGGGCTGATTTCTTTTCCTGTGATAAAAAGCCTTCTTTTTCAACCGCCAAACCTTTCAGGGGAGCATTTGGAACCGTTTGGCACCATTTTTGAGTGAATTGCCAAAAGTCAGATTTTTTATGAAATTGTGACCCCCGGGCTAAGGGATTTTTTCAAAAAAATCTGTTTCTGCCAGTTAAGTTGTCGAGGGCTGATTTCTTCTATTTCCATTCCCAAACCTTTCAGAGGATCATTTGCAACCGTCTGGCACCATTTTTGAGTGAATTGCCGAAAGTCAGATTTTTTATGAAATTGTGACCCCGGGGCTTAGGATTTTTTCAAAAAAATCTTTTTCTGCCGGTTAAGTTGTTGAGGGCTGATTTCTTTTCCTGTGATAAAAAGCCTTCTGTTTTAACCGCCAAATCTTTCAGGGGAGAATTTGGAAGCTTTTGGCACAATTTCTGAGTGAATTGCGAAAAGGCAGATTTTTTATGAAATTGAGACCCCGGGGCTTAGGGATTTTTTCAAAAAAATCTTTTTCTGCCGGTTAAGTTGTCGAGGGCTGATTTCTTCTATTTCCATTCCCAAACCTTTCAGAGGATCATTTGCAACCGTCCTGCACCATTTTTGAGTGAATTGCCGAAAGTCAGTTTTTTATGAAATTGTGACCCCGGGGCTTAGGATATTTTCAAAAAAATCTTTTTCTGCCGTTTAAGTGGTTGAGAGCTGATTTCTTTTCCTGTGATAAAAAGCCTTCTTTTTCAACCGCCAAACCTTTCAGGGGACCATTTGGAACAGTTTGGCACCATTTTTGAGTGAATTGCCGGAAGTCAGATTTTTTATGAAATTGTGACCCCGGGGCTTAGGGATTTGTTCAAAATAATCTTTTTCTGCCAGTTAAGTTGTCGAGGGCTGATTTCTTCTATTTCCATTCCCAAACCTTTCAGAGGATCATTTGCAACCGTCAGGCACCATTTTTGAGTGAATTGCTGAAAGTCAGATTTTTTATGAAATTGTGACCACGGACTTAGGTTTTTTTCAAAAAAATCTTTTTCTGCCGGTTAAGTTGTTGAGGGCAGATTTCGTGTCCTGTGATAAAAAGCCATCTGTTTCGACCGCCAAACCTTTCAGGACAGAATTTGGAATCTTTTGGCACAATTTTTGAGTGAATTGCCAAAAGTCAGATTTTTGATGAAATCTTCTTCTGCCGGTGCAGTTGTCGAGGGCTGATTTCTTGTCCTGTGATGAAAAGCCTTCTCTTTTGACCGCCAAACCTTTCAGGGGAGCATTTGGAACCGTTTGGCACCATTTTTGAGTGAATTGCCGGAAGTCAGATTTTTTATGAAATTGTGACCCCGATGCTTAGGGATTTTTTTAAAAAAATCTTTTTCTGCCGGTTAAGTTGTCGAGGGCTGATTTCTTCTATTTCCATTCCCAAACCATTCAGAGGATCATTTGCAACCGTTTGGCACCATTTTTGAGTGAATTGCCAAAAGTCAGATTTTTTATGAAATTGTGACCCCGGGGCTTAGGATTTTTTCAAAAAAATCTTTTTCTGCCGGTTAAGTTGGTGAGGTCTGATTTCTTGTCCTATGATGAAAACCCTTCTGTTTCCACTGCCAAAACTCTCAGGGGAGCATTTGCAACCGTTTGGCACCATTTTTGAGTGAATTGCCGAAATTCAGATTTTTGATTAAATCTTCTTCTGTTGGTGAAGTTGTCGAGTGCTGATTTCTTTTCCTGCGATAAAAAGCCTTCTGTTTTGACAGCCAAACCTCTCAGACTGGCATTTGCAACCGTTTGGCACTTTTTTGGAGTGAATTGCCGAAAGTCAGATTTTTGATGAAATTGTGACCCTGGGGCTTTGCGATTTTGATTAGAGTGTATACAATCCATTTCTGTTGTCCAGTTGTTAACTTCCATATAGTAGGCATATAGTTAAAAAAAGTTTCATGTTTTATTGTATATTATTTTATCCTGCAAGCTGCTGAGCGTGGCTGGCATGACCCAGTCAGATGGGTGGGGTATAAATAATAAAACTATTATTATTATTTATTTATTATTGAATAGGACATCCCTTTTTTCATCAGAGAAGTGTTGGAGGGTTTGAGAATGAAATATACTCTGAGTCGAGAGTGGATTTCATGCTCTTTATTCAGCTCATAGTGGTGAGGAGGAATGGATGTTCCCTCAAAGTATCTGCTTTATATACATTATTTACACAATGGGCTGCATGTGATTGGCTAGTTTACACCAACTTTACTCCTAGTTTACACCTAGTTTACTCCTAGTTTACACCAACTTTACTCCTAGTTTACACCTAGTTTACTCCTGGTTTACTCCTAGTTTACTCCTTGTTTACACCCAGTTTACTCCTGGTTTACTCCTGGTTTACTCCTAGTTTACTCCTAGTTTACACCTAGTTTACTCCTAGTTTACTCCTAGTTTACACCTAGTTTACTCCTAGTTGCTTTGCGATATTTCAAAAAAATCTTTTTCTGCCGGTTAAGTTGTCGAGGTCTGATTTCTTTTGCTCTGATAAAAAGCCTTCTGTATCGACCGCCAAACCTTTCAGGGGAGCATTTGCAACCGTTTGGCACCATTTTTGAGTGAATTGCCGACAGTCAGATTTTTTATGAAATTGTGACCCCGGGGCTTTGCGATTTTTTTAAAATAAAAATTTCTACCGCTTAACTTGTCAAGGGCTGATTTATTTTCCTGTGATAAAAAGCCTCTGTTTCGAACGGCAAACCTCTCAGGGGAGCTTTACAACTACTTTACACCTAGTTTACTCCTACTTTAAACCTAGTTTACCCCTAGTTTACACCTACTTTACTCCCAGTTTACACCTAGTTTCCACCTAGTTTACTCCTACTTTATGTCTGCTATTATTAAAAATGCATCTGTGGGTTACTTGTGGGGCATAGGAATTTGTTCTTTTTTTTCTTACTCCACATGGTCTGAGGGACGGTGAACAGGCGATGCACAAGCTGTCAGGGGAGCATTAGCGATTTTTTCAAAAAAATCTTTTTCTGCCGGTTAAGTTGTCGAGGGCTGATTTCTTGTCCTGTGATGAAATGCCTTCTCTTTTGACCGCCAAACCTTTCAGGGGAGCATTTGCAACCGTTTGGCACCATTTTTGAGTGAATTGCCGACAGTCAGATTTTTGATGAAATCTTCTTCTGCCGGTGCAGTTGTCGAGGGCTGATTTCTTTTCCTGCGATAAAAAGCCTTCTGTTTTGACAGCCAAACCTCTCAGGGGGGCATTTGCAACTGTTTGGCACTTTTTTGGAGTGAATTGCCGAAAGTCAGATTTTTGATGAAATTGTGACCCCGGGGCTGTGCGATTTCTTCAAAAAAATCTTTTTCTGCCGGTTAAGTTGTCGAGGGCTGATTTCTTTTCCTCTGATAAAAAGCTTTCTGTTTCGACCGCCAAACCATTCAGGTCAGCATTTGAAACCGTTTGGCACTTTTTTTGAGTGAATTGCCGAAAGTCAGATTTTTTATGAAATTGTGACCCCGGGGCTTTGCGATTTTTTCAAAAAAATCTTTTTCTGCCGGTTAAGTTGTCGAGGTCTAATTTCTTGTCCTATGATGAAAACCCTTCTGTTTTCACTGCCAAAACTCTCAGGGGAGCATTTGCAACCGTTTGGCACCATTTTTGAGTGAATTGCCGAAAGTCAATTTTTGATGAAATCTTCTTATGCCGGTGAAGTTGTCGAGGGCTGATTTCTTTTCCTGCGATAAAAAGCCTTCTGTTTTGACAGCCAAACCTCTCAGGTGGGCATTTGCAACCTTTTGGCATTTGTTTTGAGTGAATTGCCGAAAGTCAGATTTTTATGAAATTGTGACCCCGGGGCTTAGCGATTTTTTTTTAAAAAAAATATTCTCCCGGTTAAGTTGTGGAGGGCTGATTTCTTGTCCTGTGATAAAAAGCCTTCTGTTTTGACTGAAAAACCTCTCAGGCGAGCATTTGCAAGAGTTTGGCACCATTTGTGAGTGAATTGCAGAACATCAGATTTTTGCTGAAATTGTGACCGCCCCCTAATATAAATTAGTCAACTACATTTTGTATAAATTCATTCAAAATACTGTCGTATTTATCCAAGCAGTCTATGTTTGTAAGCAGTCCGTTCACAGGTTGCAAGTGTTACCATATTATCAATCCACCGATTAAAGGAGATCATCTCTTTGCTCTTCCAGTTTATCAATATCAGCCTCTCAGCTACCATTAGAGTGTGTACAATCCATTTCTGTTGTCCAGTTGTTAACTTCCATATAGTAAGCATATAGTTAAAAAAAGTTTCATGTTTTATTATATATTATTTGATCCTGCAAGCTGCTGAGCGTGGCTGGCACGACCCAGTCAGATGGGTGGGGTATAAATAATAAAACTATTATTATTATTTATTTATTATTGAATAGGACATCCCTTTTTTCATCTGAGAAGTGTTGGAGGGTTTGAGAATGAAATATACTCTGAGTCGAGAGTGGATTTCATGCTCTTTATTCAGCTCATAGTGGTGAGGAGGAATGGATGTTCCCTCAAAGTATCTGCTTTATATACATTATTTACACAATGGGCTGCATGTGATTGGCTAATTTACTCCTGCCTTACTCTTACTTTACACCTAGTTTACTCCTTGTTTACACCTAATTTACTCCTACTTTAGTCCTAGTTTACACCTACTTTACTCCTAGTTTACTCCTATTTTATGTGTGCTTTTATTTAAAATGCATCTGTGGGTTACTTGTGGGGCATAGGAATTTGTTCATTTATTTCTTACACCACATAGTCTCAGGGACGGTGAACAGGTGGTGGACAACCTCTCAGGGGAGCATTAGCGATTTTTTCAAAAAAATCTTTTTCTGCCGGTTAAGTTGTCGAGGGCTGATTTCTTGTCCTGTGATAAAAAGCCTTCTCTTTTGACCGCCAAACCTTTCAGGGGAGCGTTTGCAACCGTTTGGCACCATTTTTGAGTAAATTGCCGACAGTCAGATTTTTGATGAAATCTTCTTCTGCCGGTGCAGTTGTCGAGGGCTGATTTCTTGTCCTGTGATGTAAAGCCTTCTCTTTTGACCGCCAAACCTTTCAGGGGAGCATTTGCAACCGTTTGGCACCATTTTTGAGTGAATTGCCGAAAGTCAGATTTTTTATGAAATTGTGACCCCGGGGCTTTACGATTTTTTCAAAAAAATCTTTTTCTGCCGGTTAAGTTGTCGAGGTCTGATTTCTTCTGATGAAAACCCTTCTGTTTCCACTGCCAAAACTCTCAGGGGAGCATTTGCAACTGTTTGGCACCATATTTGAGTGAATTGCCGAAAGTCAGATTTTTGATGAAATCTTCTTCTGCCGGTGAAGTTGTCGAGGGCTGATTTCTTTTCCTGCGATAAAAAGCCTTTTGTTTTGACAGCCAAAGCTCTCAGGGGGGCATTTGCAACCGTTTGGCACTTTTTTTGAGTGAATTGCCGAAAGTCAGATTTTTATGAAATTGTGACCCCGGGGCTTAGCGATTTTTTTTTTTTAAAAAAAATTCTCCCGGTTAAGTTGTGGAGGGCTGATTTCTTGTCCTGTGATAAAAACCCTTCTGTTTTGACTGAAAAACCTCTCAGGCGAGCATTTGCAAGAGTTTGGCACCATTTGTGAGTGAATTGCAGAACATCAGATTTTTGCTGAAATTGTGACCGCCCCCTAATATAAATTAGTCAACTACATTTTGTATAAATTCATTCGAAATACTGTCGTATTTATCCAAGCAGTCTATGTTTGTAAGCAGTCCGTTCACAGGTTGCAAGTGTTACCATATTATCAATCCACCGATTAAAGGAGATCATCTCTTTGCTCTTCCACTTTATCAATATCAGCCTCTCAGCTACCATTAGAGTGTGTACAATCCATTTCTGTTGTCCAGTTGTTAACTTCCATATAGTAAGCATATAGTTAAAAAAAGTTTCATGTTTTATTGTATATTATTTGATCCTGCAAGCTGCTGAGCGTGGCTGGCACGACCCAGTCAGATGGGTGGGGTATAAATAATAAAACTATTATCATTATTTATTTATTATTGAATAGGACAACCCTTTTTTCATCAGAGAAGTGTTGGAGGGTTTGAGAATGAAATATACTCTGAGTCGAGAGTGGATTTCATGCTCTTTATTCAGCTCATAGTGGTGAGGAGGAATGGATGTTCCCTCAAAGTATCTGCTTTATATACATTATTTACACAATGGGCTGCATGTGATTGGCTAATTTACTCCTGCCTTACTCCTACTTTACACCTAGTTTACTCCTTATTTACACCTAGTTTACACCAACTTTACTCCTAGTTTACTCCAACTTTACTCCTAGTTTTTTCCTGGTTTACTCCTACTTTACTCCTAGTTTACTCCTGGTTTACTCCTAGTTTACTCCTAGTTTACACCTGGTTTACTCCTAGTTTACTCCTGGTTTACTCCTAGTTTACACCTAGTTTACACCTAGTTTACTCCTAGTTTACTCCTGGTTTACTCCTAGTTTACTCCTAGTTTACTCCTGGTTTACTCCTGGTTTACTCCTAGTTTACTCCTAGTTTACTCCTGGTTTACTCCTAGTTTACTCCTAGTTTACTCCTAGTTTACACCTAGTTTACTCCTAGTTTACTCCTGGTTTACTCCTAGTTTACTCCTTGTTTACACCCCATTTACTCCTAGTTTACTCCTAGTTGCTTTGCGATATTTCAAAAAAACCTTTTTCTGCCGGTTAAGTTGTCGAGGGCTGATTTCTTGTCCTGTGATAAAAAGCCTTCTGTTTTGACTGCCAAACCTTTCAGAAAAGCATTTGCAACCGTTTGGCACCATTTTTGAGTGAATTGCCGAAAGTCAGATTTTTTATGAAATTGTGACCCCGGGGCTTTGCGATTTTTTCAAAAAAATCATTTTCTGCCGGTTAAGTTGTCGAGGGCTGATTTCTTTTGCTCTGATAAAAAGCCTTCTGTTTCGACCACCAAAGCATTCAGGGGAGCATTTGCAACCGTTTGGCACCATTTTTGAGTGAATTGCCGAAAGTCAGATTTTTTATGAAATTGTGACCCCGGGGCTTTGCGATTTTTTCAAAAAAATCTTTTTCTGCCGGTTAAATTGTCAAGGTCTGATTTCTTGTCCTGTGATGAAAACCCTTCTGTTTCCACTGCCAAAACTCTCAGGGGAGCAATTGCAACCGTTTGGCACCATTTTTGAGTGAATTGCCGAAAGTCAGATTTTTGATGAAATCTTCTTATGCCGGTGCAGTTGTCGAGGGCTGATTTCTTTTCCTGCGATAAAAAGCCTTCTGTTTTGACAGCCAAACCTCTCAGGGGGGCATTTGCAACCGTTTGGCACTTTTTTTGAGTGAATTGCCGAAAGTCAGATTTTTGATGAAATTGTGACCCCGGGGCTTAGCGATTTTTTTTTAAAAAAAAATTTCTCCCGGTTAAGTTGTGGAGGGCTGATTTCTTGTCCTGTAAAAAAAGCCTTCTGTTTTGACTGAAAAACCTCTCTGGCGAGCATTTGCAAGAGTTTGGCACCATTTGTGAGTGAATTGCAGAACATCAGATTTTTGCTGAAATTGTGACCGCCCCCTAATATAAATTAGTCAACTACATTTTGTATATATTCATTCGAAATACTGTCGTATTTATCCAAGCAGTCTATGTTTGTAAGCAGTCCGTTCACAGGTTGCAAGTGTTACCATATTATCAATCCACCGATTAAAGGAGATCATCTCTTTGCTCTTCCAGTTTATCAATATCAGCCTCTCAGCTACCATTAGAGTGTGTACAATCCATTTCTGTTGTCCAGTTGTTAACTTCCATATAGTAGGCATATAGTTAAAAAAAGTTTCATGTTTTATTGTATATTATTTTATCCTGCAAGCTGCTGAGCGTGGCTGGCACGACCCAGTCAGATGGGTGGGGTATAAATAATAAAACTATTATTATTATTTATTTATTATTGAATAGGACATCCCTTTTTTCATCAGAGAAGTGTTGGAGGGTTTGAGAATGAAATATACTCTGAGTCGAGAGTGGATTTCATGCTCTTTATTCAGCTCATAGTGGTGAGGAGGAATGGATGTTCCCTCAAAGTATCTGCTTTATATATATTATTTACACAATGGGCTGCATGTGATTGGCTAATTTACTCCTGCGTTACTATTACTTTACACCTAGTTTACGCCTAGTTTGCTCCTTGTTTACACCTATTTTACTCCTACTTTACTCCTAGTTTACACCTACTTTACTCCTAGTTTACTCCTACTTTATGTGTGCTTTTATTTAAAATGCATCTGTGGGTTACTTGTGGGGCATAGGAATTTGTTCATTTTTTTCTTACAAAACATGGTCTCAGGGATGGTGAAAAGGCGATGCACAAGCTCTCAGGGGAGCATTAGCGATGTATTCAAAAAAATCTTTTTCTGCCAGTTAAGTTGTCGAGGGCTGATTTCTTGTCCTGTGATAAAAAGCCTTCTGTTTTGACCGCCAAACCTTTCAGGGGAGCATTTGCAACCGTTTGGCACCATTTTTGAGTGAATTGCCGACAGTCAGATTTTTGATGAAATTGTGACCCCGGGGGTTAGGGATTTTTTCAAAAAAATCTTTTTCTGCCGATTAAGTTGTCGAGGGCTGATTTCTTCTATTTCCATTCCCAAACCTTTCAGAGGATCATTTGCAACCGTCTGGCACCATTTTTGAGTGAATTGCCGAAAGTCAGGTTTTTTATGAAATTGTGACCCCGGGGCTTAGGATTTTTTCAAAAAAATCTTTTTCTGCCGGTTATGTTGTTGAGGGCTGATTTCTTTTCCTGTGATAAAAAGCCTTCTGTTTCAACCGCAAAACCTTTCAGGGGAGCATTTGCAACCGTTTGGCACCATTTTTGAGTGAATTTCCAAAAGTCAGATTTTTTATGAATTTGTGAACCCGGGGCTTAGGGATTTTTTCAAAAAAATCTTTTTTCTGCCGGTTAAGTTGTCGAGGGCTGATTTCTTCTATTTCCATTCCCAAACCGTTCAGGGGATCATTTGGAACCGTTTGGCACAATTTTTTAGTGAATTTCCAAAAGTCAGATTTTTTATGAATTTGTGACCCCGGGGCTTAGGATTTTTTCAAAAACATCTTTTTCTGCCACTTAAGTTGTCGAGGGCTGATTTCTTCTATTTCCATTCCCAAACCTTTCAGAGGATCATTTGCAACCGTCTGGCACCATTTTTGAGTGAATTGCCGAAAAATAAGATTTTTTATGAAATTGTGACCCCGGGGCTTAAGGATTTTTTCAAAAAAATCTTTCTCTCCCGGTTAAGTTGTCGAGGGCTGACTTGTGTCCTGTGATAAAAAGCCATCTGTTTTGACCGCCAAACCATTCAGGGCAGCATTTGGAACCGGTTGGCACCATTTTTGAGTGAATTGCCGAAAGTCAGATTTTTTATGAAATTCTGACCCCGGGGCTTAAGGATTTTTTCCTATAAATCTTTTTCTGCCGTTCAAGTTTTTGAGGGCTGATTTCTTTTCCTGTGATAGAAAGCCTTCTGTTTCAAATGCCAAACCTTTCAGGGGATCATTTGGAACCTTTTGACACCATTTTTGAGTGAATTGCCAAAAGTCAGATTTTTAATGAAATTGTGACTCAGGATTTATTCAAAAAAATCTTTTTCTGCCGGTTAAGTTGGTGAGGGCTGATTTCTTTTCCTGTGATAAAAAGCCTTCTGTTTCAACCGCCAAACCTTTCAGGGGATCATTTGGAACCGTTTGGCACCATTTTTGAGTGAATTGCCGAAAGTCAGATTTTTTATGAATTTGTGACCCCGGGGCTTAGGATTTTTTTCAAAAAATCTTTTTCTGCCAGTTAAGTTGTCGAGGGCTGATTTATTTTCCTGTGATAAAAAGCCTTCTGTTTCAACCGCCAAACCTTTCAGGGGAGCATTTGCAACTGTTTGGCACAATTTTTGAGTGAATTGCCAAAAGTCAGATTTTTTATGGAATTGTGACCCCGGGGCTTAGGGATTTTTTCAAAAAAATCTTTCTCTGCCGGTTAAGTTGTCGAGGGCTGAATTCTTTTCCTGTGATAGAAAGCCTTCTGTTTCAACCGCCAAACCTTTCAGGGGATCATTTGGAACCTTTTGACACAATTTTTGAGTGAATTGCCAAACGTCAGATTTTTAATGAAATTGTGACTCAGGATTTTTTCAAAAAAATCTTTTTCTGCCGGTTAAGTTGTGAGGGCTGATTTCTTGTCCTGTGATAAAAAGCCTTCTGTTTTGACTGAAAAACCTCTCAGGCGAGCATTTGCAAGAGTTTGGCACCATTTGTGAGTGAATTGCAGAACATCAGATTTTTGCTGAAATTGTGACCGCCCCCTAATATAAATTAGTCAACTACATTTTGTATAAATTCATTCGAAATACTGTCGTATTTATCCAAGCAGTCTATGTTTGTAAGCAGTCCGTTCACAGGTTGCAAGTGTTACCATATTATCAATCCACCGATTAAAGGAGATCATCTCTTTGCTCTTCCAGTTTATCAATATCAGCCTCTCAGCTACCATTAGAGTGTGTACAATCCATTTCTGTTGTCCAGTTGTTAACTTCCATATAGTAAGCATATAGTTAAAAAAAGTTTCATGTTTTATTATATATTATTTGATCCTGCAAGCTGCTGAGCGTGGCTGGCACGACCCAGTCAGATGGGTGGGGTATAAATAATAAAACTATTATTATTATTTATTTATTATTGAATAGGACATCCCTTTTTTCATCTGAGAAGTGTTGGAGGGTTTGAGAATGAAATATACTCTGAGTCGAGAGTGGATTTCATGCTCTTTATTCAGCTCATAGTGGTGAGGAGGAATGGATGTTCCCTCAAAGTATCTGCTTTATATACATTATTTACACAATGGGCTGCATGTGATTGGCTAATTTACTCCTGCCTTACTCTTACTTTACACCTAGTTTACTCCTTGTTTACACCTAATTTACTCCTACTTTAGTCCTAGTTTACACCTACTTTACTCCTAGTTTACTCCTATTTTATGTGTGCTTTTATTTAAAATGCATCTGTGGGTTACTTGTGGGGCATAGGAATTTGTTCATTTATTTCTTACACCACATAGTCTCAGGGACGGTGAACAGGTGGTGGACAACCTCTCAGGGGAGCATTAGCGATTTTTTCAAAAAAATCTTTTTCTGCCGGTTAAGTTGTCGAGGGCTGATTTCTTGTCCTGTGATAAAAAGCCTTCTCTTTTGACCGCCAAACCTTTCAGGGGAGCGTTTGCAACCGTTTGGCACCATTTTTGAGTAAATTGCCGACAGTCAGATTTTTGATGAAATCTTCTTCTGCCGGTGCAGTTGTCGAGGGCTGATTTCTTGTCCTGTGATGTAAAGCCTTCTCTTTTGACCGCCAAACCTTTCAGGGGAGCATTTGCAACCGTCCTGCACCATTTTTGAGTGAATTGCCGAAAGTCAGATTTTTTATGAAATTGTGACCCCGGGGCTTTACGATTTTTTCAAAAAAATCTTTTTCTGCCGGTTAAGTTGTCGAGGTCTGATTTCTTCTGATGAAAACCCTTCTGTTTCAACTGCCAAAACTCTCAGGGGAGCATTTGCAACTGTTTGGCACCATATTTGAGTGAATTGCCGAAAGTCAGATTTTTGATGAAATCTTCTTCTGCCGGTGAAGTTGTCGAGGGCTGATTTCTTTTCCTGCGATAAAAAGCCTTTTGTTTTGACAGCCAAACCTCTCAGGGGGGCATTTGCAACCGTTTGGCACTTTTTTTGAGTGAATTGCCGAAAGTCAGATTTTTATGAAATTGTGACCCCGGGGCTTAGCGATTTTTTTTTTTAAAAAAAAATTCTCCCGGTTAAGTTGTGGAGGGCTGATTTCTTGTCCTGTGATAAAAACCCTTCTGTTTTGACTGAAAAACCTCTCAGGCGAGCATTTGCAAGAGTTTGGCACCATTTGTGAGTGAATTGCAGAACATCAGATTTTTGCTGAAATTGTGACCGCCCCCTAATATAAATTAGTCAACTACATTTTGTATAAATTCATTCGAAATACTGTCGTATTTATCCAAGCAGTCTATGTTTGTAAGCAGTCCGTTCACAGGTTGCAAGTGTTACCATATTATCAATCCACCGATTAAAGGAGATCATCTCTTTGCTCTTCCAGTTTCTCAATATCAGCCTCTCAGCTACCATTAGAGTGTGTACAATCCATTTCTGTTGTCCAGTTGTTAACTTCCATATAGTAAGCATATAGTTCAAAAAAGTTTCATGTTTTATTGTATATTATTTGATCCTGCAAGCTGCTGAGCGTGGCTGGCACGACCCAGTCAGATGGGTGGGGTATAAATAATAAAACTATTATTATTATTTATTTATTATTGAATAGGACAACCCTTTTTTCATCAGAGAAGTGTTGGAGGGTTTGAGAAGGAAATATACTCTGAGTCGAGAGTGGATTTCATGCTCTTTATTCAGCTCATAGTGGTGAGGAGGAATGGATGTTCCCTCAAAGTATCTGCTTTATATACATTATTTACACAATGGGCTGCATGTGATTGGCTAATTTACTCCTGCCTTACTCCTACTTTACACCTAGTTTACTCCTTATTTACACCTAGTTTACACCAACTTTACTCCTAGTTTACTCCAACTTTACTCCTAGTTTTTTCCTGGTTTACTCCTACTTTACTCCTAGTTTACTCCTGGTTTACTCCTAGTTTACTCCTAGTTTACACCTGGTTTACTCCTAGTTTACTCCTGGTTTACTCCTAGTTTACTCCTAGTTTACACCTAGTTTACACCTGGTTTCCTCCTAGTTTACTCCTAGTTTACTCCTGGTTTACTCCTAGTTTACTCCTCGTTTACTCCTGGTTTACTCCTGGTTTACTCCTAGTTTACTCCTAGTTTACTCCTGGTTTACTCCTAGTTTACTCCTAGTTTACTCCTAGTTTACACCTAGTTTACTCCTGGTTTACTCCTGGTTTACTCCTAGTTTACTCCTTGTTTACACCCCATTTACTCCTAGTTTACTCCTAGTTGCTTTGCGATATTTCAAAAAAACCTTTTTCTGCCGGTTAAGTTGTCGAGGGCTGATTTCTTGTCCTGTGATAAAAAGCCTTCTGTTTTGACTGCCAAACCTTTCAGAAAAGCATTTGCAACCGTTTGGCACCATTTTTGAGTGAATTGCCGAAAGTCAGATTTTTTATGAAATTGTGACCCCGGGGCTTTGCGATTTTTTCAAAAAAATCATTTTCTGCCGGTTAAGTTGTCGAGGGCTGATTTCTTTTGCTCTGATAAAAAGCCTTCTGTTTCGACCACCAAAGCATTCAGGGGAGCATTTGCAACCGTTTGGCACCATTTTTGAGTGAATTGCCGAAAGTCAGATTTTTTATGAAATTGTGACCCCGGGGCTTTGCGATTTTTTCAAAAAAATCTTTTTCTGCCGGTTAAATTGTCAAGGTCTGATTTCTTGTCCTGTGATGAAAACCCTTCTGTTTCCACTGCCAAAACTCTCAGGGGAGCAATTGCAACCGTTTGGCACCATTTTTGAGTGAATTGCCGAAAGTCAGATTTTTGATGAAATCTTCTGCCGGTGCAGTTGTCGAGGGCTGATTTCTTTTCCTGCGATAAAAAGCCTTCTGTTTTGACAGCCAAACCTCTCAGGGGGGCATTTGCAACCGTTTGGCACTTTTTTTGAGTGAATTGCCGAAAGTCAGATTTTTGATGAAATTGTGACCCCGGGGCTTAGCGATTTAAAAAAAAAAAAAAATTTCTCCCGGTTAAGTTGTGGAGGGCTGATTTCTTGTCCTGTAATAAAAAGCCTTCTGTTTTGACTGAAAAACCTCTCTGGCGAGCATTTGCAAGAGTTTGGCACCATTTGTGAGTGAATTGCAGAACATCAGATTTTTGCTGAAATTGTGACCGCCCCCTAATATAAATTAGTCAACTACATTTTGTATATATTCATTCGAAATACTGTCGTATTTATCCAAGCAGTCTATGTTTGTAAGCAGTCCGTTCACAGGTTGCAAGTGTTACCATATTATCAATCCACCGATTAAAGGAGATCATCTCTTTGCTCTTCCAGTTTATCAATATCAGCCTCTCAGCTACCATTAGAGTGTGTACAATCCATTTCTGTTGTCCAGTTGTTAACTTCCATATAGTAGGCATATAGTTAAAAAAAGTTTCATGTTTTATTGTATATTATTTTATCCTGCAAGCTGCTGAGCGTGGCTGGCACGACCCAGTCAGATGGGTGGGGTATAAATAATAAAACTATTATTATTATTTATTTATTATTGAATAGGACATCCCTTTTTTCATCAGAGAAGTGTTGGAGGGTTTGAGAATGAAATATACTCTGAGTCGAGAGTGGATTTCATGCTCTTTATTCAGCTCATAGTGGTGAGGAGGAATGGATGTTCCCTCAAAGTATCTGCTTTATATATATTATTTACACAATGGGCTGCATGTGATTGGCTAATTTACTCCTGCGTTACTATTACTTTACACCTAGTTTACGCCTAGTTTGCTCCTTTTTTACACCTATTTTACTCCTACTTTACTCCTAGTTTACACCTACTTTACTCCTAGTTTACTCCTACTTTATGTGTGCTTTTATTTAAAATGCATCTGTGGGTTACTTGTGGGGCATAGGAATTTGTTCATTTTTTTCTTACAAAACATGGTCTCAGGGATGGTGAAAAGGCGATGCACAAGCTCTCAGGGGAGCATTAGCGATGTATTCAAAAAAATCTTTTTCTGCCAGTTAAGTTGTCGAGGGCTGATTTCTTGTCCTGTGATAAAAAGCCTTCTGTTTTGACCGCCAAACCTTTCAGGGGAGCATTTGCAACCGTTTGGCACCATTTTTGAGTGAATTGCCGACAGTCAGATTTTTGATGAAATTGTGACCCCGGGGGTTAGGGATTTTTTCAAAAAAATCTTTTTCTGCCGATTAAGTTGTCGAGGGCTGATTTCTTCTATTTCCATTCCCAAACCTTTCAGAGGATCATTTGCAACCGTCTGGCACCATTTTTGAGTGAATTGCCGAAAGTCAGGTTTTTTATGAAATTGTGACCCCGGGGCTTAGGATTTTTTCAAAAAAATCTTTTTCTGCCACTTAAGTTGTCGAGGGCTGATTTCTTCTATTTCCATTCCCAAACCTTTCAGAGGATCATTTGCAACCGTCTGGCACCATTTTTGAGTGAATTGCCGAAAAATAAGATTTTTTATGAAATTGTGACCCCGGGGCTTAAGGATTTTTTCAAAATTCTTTCTCTCCCGGTTAAGTTGTCGAGGGCTGACTTGTGTCCTGTGATAAAAAGCCATCTGTTTTGACCGCCAAACCATTCAGGGCAGCATTTGGAACCGGTTGGCACCATTTTTGAGTGAATTGCCGAAAGTCAGATTTTTTATGAAATTCTGACCCCGGGGCTTAAGGATTTTTTCCTATAAATCTTTTTCTGCCGTTCAAGTTTTTGAGGGCTGATTTCTTTTCCTGTGATAGAAAGCCTTCTGTTTCAAATGCCAAACCTTTCAGGGGATCATTTGGAACCTTTTGACACCATTTTTGAGTGAATTGCCAAAAGTCAGATTTTTAATGAAATTGTGACTCAGGATTTATTCAAAAAAATCTTTTTCTGCCGGTTAAGTTGGTGAGGGCTGATTTCTTTTCCTGTGATAAAAAGCCTTCTGTTTCAACCGCCAAACCTTTCAGGGGATCATTTGGAACCGTTTGGCACCATTTTTGAGTGAATTGCCGAAAGTCAGATTTTTTATGAATTTGTGACCCCGGGGCTTAGGATTTTTTTCAAAAAATCTTTTTCTGCCAGTTAAGTTGTCGAGGGCTGATTTATTTTCCTGTGATAAAAAGCCTTCTGTTTCAACCGCCAAACCTTTCAGGGAGCATTTGCAACTGTTTGGCACAATTTTTGAGTGAATTGCCAAAAGTCAGATTTTTTATGGAATTGTGACCCCGGGGCTTAGGGATTTTTTCAAAAAAATCTTTCTCTGCCGGTTAAGTTGTCGAGGGCTGAATTCTTTTCCTGTGATAGAAAGCCTTCTGTTTCAACCGCCAAACCTTTCAGGGGATCATTTGGAACCTTTTGACACAATTTTTGAGTGAATTGCCAAAAGTCAGATTTTTAATGAAATTGTGACTCAGGATTTTTTCAAAAAAATCTTTTTCTGCCGGTTAAGTTGTGAGGGCTGATTTCTTGTCCTGTGATAAAAACCCTTCTGTTTTGACTGAAAAACCTCTCAGGAGAGCATTTGCAAGAGTTTGGCACCATTTGTGAGTGAATTGCAGAACATCAGATTTTTGCTGAAATTGTGACCGCCCCCTAATATAAATTAGCCAACTACATTTTGTATAAATTCATTCGAAATACTGTCGTATTTATCCAAGCAGTCTATGTTTGTAAGCAGTCCGTTCACAGGTTGCAAGTGTTACCATATTATCAATCCACCGATTAAAGGAGATCATCTCTTTGCTCTTCCACTTTATCAATATCAGCCTCTCAGCTACCATTAGAGTGTGTACAATCCATTTCTGTTGTCCAGTTGTTAACTTCCATATAGTAGGCATATAGTTAAAAAAAGTTTCATGTTTTATTGTATATTATTTTATCCTGCAAGCTGCTGAGCGTGGCTGGCACGACCCAGTCAGATGGGTGGGGTATAAATAATAAAACTATTATTATTATTTATTTATTATTGAATAGGACATCCCTTTTTTCATCAGAGAAGTGTTGGAGGGTTTGAGAAGGAAATATACTCTGAGTCGAGAGTGGATTTCATGCTCTTTATTCAGCTCATAGTGGTGAGGAGGAATGGATGTTCCCTCAAAGTATCTGCTTTATATACATTATTTACACAATGGGCTGCATGTGATTGGCTAATTTACTCCTGCGTTACTCCTACTTTACACCTAGTTTACTCCTTATTTACACCTAGTTTACACCAACTTTACTCCTAGTTTACTCCTAGTTTACTCCTAGTTTACTCCTGGTTTACTCCTAGTTTACTCCTAGTTTACTCCTGGTTTACTCCTAGTTTACTCCTAGTTTACACCTAGTTTACTCCTGGTTTTCTCCTGGTTTTCTCCTAGTTTACTCCTGGTTTACTCCTAGTTTACTCCTGGTTTACTCCTAGTTTACACCTGGTTTACTACTAGTTTACTCCTGGTTTACTCCTAGTTTACTCCTAGTTTACTCCAAGTTTACTCCTGGTTTACTCCTAGTTTACTCCTGGTTTACTCCTAGTTTACTCCTAGTTTACTCCTAGTTTACTCTTGGTTTACTCCTAGTTTACTCCTAGTTTACTCCTAGTTTACACCTAGTTTACTCCTAGTTGCTTTGTGATATTTCAAAAAAATCTTTTTCTGCCGGTTAAGTTGTCGAGGTCTGATTTCTTTTGCTCTGATAAAAAGCCTTCTGTTTCGACCGCCAAACCTTTCAGGGGAGCATTTGCAACCGTTTGTCACCATTTTTGAGTGAATTGCTGACAGTCAGATTTTTAATGAAATTGTGACCTCGGGGCTTTGCGATTTTTTCAAAAAAAACTTTTTCTGCCGGTTAACTTGTCGAGGTCTGATTTCTTGTCCTATGATGAAAACCCTTCTGTTTACACTGCCAAAACTCTCAGGGGAACATTTGCAACCGTTTGGCACCATTTTGAGTGAATTGCCGAAAGACAGATTTTTAATGAAATTGTGACCCCGGGGCTTTGCGATTTTTTCAAAAAAATCTTTTTCTGCCGGTGAAGTTGTTGAGGGCTGATTTCTTTTCCTGCGATAAAAAGCCTTCTGTTTTGACAGCCAAACCTCTCAGGGGGGCATTTGCAACCGTTTGGCACTTTTTTTGAGTGAATTGCCGAAAGTCAGATTTTTGATGAAATTGTGACCCCGGGGCTTAGCAATTTTTTTTAAAAAAAAAAAATTCTCCCGGTTAAGTTGTGGAGGGCTGATTTCTTGTCCTGTGATAAAAAGCCTTCTGTTTTGACTGAAAAACCTCTCAGGCGAGCATTTGCAAGAGTTTGGCACCATTTGTGAGTGAATTGCAGAACATCAGATTTTTGCTGAAATTGTGACCGCCCCCTAATATAAATTAGCCAACTACATTTTGTATAAATTCATTCGAAATACTGTCGTATTTATCCAAGCAGTCTATGTTTGTAAGCAGTCCGTTCACAGGTTGCAAGTGTTACCATATTATCAATCCACCGATTAAAGGAGATCATCTCTTTTCTCTTCCAGTTTATCAATATCAGCCTCTCAGCTACCATTAGAGTGTGTACAATCCATTTCTGTTGTCCAGTTGTTAACTTCCATATAGTAGGCATATAGTTAAAAAAAGTTTCATGTTTTATTGTATATTATTTTATCCTGCAAGCTGCTGAGCGTGGCTGGCACGACCCAGTCAGATGGGTGGGGTATAAATAATAAAACTATTATTATTATTTATTTATTATTGAATAGGACATCCCTTTTTTATCAGAGAAGTGTTGGAGGGTTTGAGAATGAAATATACTCTGAGTCGAGAGTGGATTTCATGCTCTTTATTCAGCTCATAGTGGTGAGGAGGAATGGATGTTCCCTCAAAGTATCTCCTTTATATACATTATTTACACAATGGGCTGCATGTGATTGGCTAATTTACTCCTGCGTTACTCCTACTTTACACCTAGTTTACTCCTTGTTTACACCTAGTTTACACCAACTTTACTCCTAGTTTACTCCTAGTTTACACCAACTTTACTCCTAGTTTTTTCCTGGTTTACTCCTAGTTTACTCCTAGTTTACTCCTGGTTTACTCCTAGTTTACTCCTAGTTTACTCCTGGTTTACTCCCAGTTTACTCCTAGTTTACACCTAGTTTACTCCTAGTTTACTCCTGGTTTTCTCCTAGTTTACTCCTAGTTTACTCCTAGTTTACACCTAGTTTACTCCTAGTTGCTTTGCGATATTTAAAAAAAACCTTTTTCTGCCGGTTAAGTTGTCGAGGGCTGATTTCTTTTGCTCTGATAAAAAGCCTTCTGTTTTGACTGCCAAACCTTTCAGGAAAGCATTTGCAACCGTTTGGCACCATTTTTGAGTGAATTGCCGAAAGTCAGATTTTTTATGAAATTGTGACCCCGGGGCTTTGCGATTTTTTCAAAAAAATCATTTTCTGCCGGTTAAGTTGTCGAGGGCTGATTTCTTTTGCTCTGATAAAAAGCCTTCTGTTTCGACCACCAAAGCATTCAGGGGAGCATTTGCAACCGTTTGGCACCATTTTTGAGTGAATTGCCGAAAGTCAGATTTTTTATGAAATTGTGACCCCGGGGCTTTGCGATTTTTTCAAAAAAATCTTTTTCTGCCGGTTAACTTGTCAAGGTCTGATTTCTTGTCCTGTGATGAAAACCTTTCTGTTTCCACTGCCAAAACTCTCAGGGGAGCAGTTGCAACCGTTTGGCACCATTTTTGAGTGAATTGCTGAAAGTCAGATTTTTTATGAAATTGTGACCCCGGGGCTTTGCGATTTTTTCAAAAAAATCATTTTCTGCCGGTTAAGTTGTCGAGGGCTGATTTCTTTTGCTCTGATAAAAAGCCTTCTGTTTCGACCACCAAAGCATTCAGGGGAGCATTTGCAACCGTTTGGCACCATTTTTGAGTGAATTGCCGAAAGACAGATTTTTAATGAAATTGTGACCCCGGGGCTTTGCGATTTTTTCAAAAAAATCTTTTTCTGCCGGTGAAGTTGTTGAGGGCTGATTTCTTTTCCTGTGATAAAAAGCCTTCTGTTTTGACTGCCAAACCTTTCAGAAAAGCATTTGCAACCGTTTGGCACCATTTTTGAGTGAATTGCCGAAAGTCAGATTTTTGCTGAAATTGTGACCGCCCCCTAATATAAATTAGCCAACTACATTTTGTATAAATTCATTCGAAATACTGTCGTATTTATCCAAGCAGTCTATGTTTGTAAGCAGTCCGTTCACAGGTTGCAAGTGTTACCATATTATCAATCCACCGATTAAAGGAGATCATCTCTTTTCTCTTCCAGTTTATCAATATCAGCCTCTCAGCTACCATTAGAGTGTGTACAATCCATTTCTGTTGTCCAGTTGTTAACTTCCATATAGTAGGCATATAGTTAAAAAAAGTTTCATGTTTTATTGTATATTATTTTATCCTGCAAGCTGCTGAGCGTGGCTGGCACGACCCAGTCAGATGGGTGGGGTATAAATAATAAAACTATTATTATTATTTATTTATTATTGAATAGGACATCCCTTTTTTATCAGAGAAGTGTTGGAGGGTTTGAGAATGAAATATACTCTGAGTCGAGAGTGGATTTCATGCTCTTTATTCAGCTCATAGTGGTGAGGAGGAATGGATGTTCCCTCAAAGTATCTGCTTTATATACATTATTTACACAATGGGCTGCATGTGATTGGCTAATTTACTCCTGCGTTACTCCTACTTTACACCTAGTTTACTCCTTGTTTACACCTAGTTTACACCAACTTTACTCCTAGTTTACTCCTAGTTTACACCAACTTTACTCCTAGTTTTTTCCTGGTTTACTCCTAGTTTACTCCTAGTTTACTCCTGGTTTACTCCTAGTTTACTCCTAGTTTACTCCTGGTTTACTCCCAGTTTACTCCTAGTTTACACCTAGTTTACTCCTAGTTTACTCCTGGTTTTCTCCTAGTTTACTCCTAGTTTACTCCTAGTTTACACCTAGTTTACTCCTAGTTGCTTTGCGATATTTAAAAAAAACCTTTTTCTGCCGGTTAAGTTGTCGAGGGCTGATTTCTTTTGCTCTGATAAAAAGCCTTCTGTTTTGACTGCCAAACCTTTCAGGAAAGCATTTGCAACCGTTTGGCACCATTTTTGAGTGAATTGCCGAAAGTCAGATTTTTTATGAAATTGTGACCCCGGGGCTTTGCGATTTTTTCAAAAAAATCATTTTCTGCCGGTTAAGTTGTCGAGGGCTGATTTCTTTTGCTCTGATAAAAAGCCTTCTGTTTCGACCACCAAAGCATTCAGGGGAGCATTTGCAACCGTTTGGCACCATTTTTGAGTGAATTGCCGAAAGTCAGATTTTTTATGAAATTGTGACCCCGGGGCTTTGCGATTTTTTCAAAAAAATCTTTTTCTGCCGGTTAACTTGTCAAGGTCTGATTTCTTGTCCTGTGATGAAAACCTTTCTGTTTCCACTGCCAAAACTCTCAGGGGAGCAGTTGCAACCGTTTGGCACCATTTTTGAGTGAATTGCTGAAAGTCAGATTTTTTATGAAATTGTGACCCCGGGGCTTTGCGATTTTTTCAAAAAAATCATTTTCTGCCGGTTAAGTTGTCGAGGGCTGATTTCTTTTGCTCTGATAAAAAGCCTTCTGTTTCGACCACCAAAGCATTCAGGGGAGCATTTGCAACCGTTTGGCACCATTTTTGAGTGAATTGCCGAAAGACAGATTTTTAATGAAATTGTGACCCCGGGGCTTTGCGATTTTTTCAAAAAAATCTTTTTCTGCCGGTGAAGTTGTTGAGGGCTGATTTCTTTTCCTGTGATAAAAAGCCTTCTGTTTTGACTGCCAAACCTTTCAGAAAAGCATTTGCAACCGTTTGGCACCATTTTTGAGTGAATTGCCGAAAGTCAGATTTTTTATGAAATTGTGACCCCGGGGCTTTGCGATTTTTTCAAAAAAATCATTTTCTGCCGGTTAAGTTGTCGAGGGCTGATTTCTTTTGCTCTGATAAAAAGCCTTCTGTTTCGACCACCAAAGCATTCAGGGGAGCATTTGCAACCGTTTGGCACCATTTTTGAGTGAATTGCCGAAAGTCAGATTTTTTATGAAATTGTGACCCCGGGGCTTTGCGATTTTTTCAAAAAAATCTTTTTCTGCCGGTTAAATTGTCAAGGTCTGATTTCTTGTCCTGTGATGAAAACCCTTCTGTTTCCACTGCCAAAACTCTCAGGGGAGCAATTGCAACCGTTTGGCACCATTTTTGAGTGAATTGCCGAAAGTCAGATTTTTGATGAAATCTTCTGCCGGTGCAGTTGTCGAGGGCTGATTTCTTTTCCTGCGATAAAAAGCCTTCTGTTTTGACAGCCAAACCTCTCAGGGGGGCATTTGCAACCGTTTGGCACTTTTTTTGAGTGAATTGCCGAAAGTCAGATTTTTGATGAAATTGTGACCCCGGGGCTTAGCGATTTTTTTTTAAAAAAAAATTTCTCCCGGTTAAGTTGTGGAGGGCTGATTTCTTGTCCTGTAATAAAAAGCCTTCTGTTTTGACTGAAAAACCTCTCTGGCGAGCATTTGCAAGAGTTTGGCACCATTTGTGAGTGAATTGCAGAACATCAGATTTTTGCTGAAATTGTGACCGCCCCCTAATATAAATTAGTCAACTACATTTTGTATATATTCATTCGAAATACTGTCGTATTTATCCAAGCAGTCTATGTTTGTAAGCAGTCCGTTCACAGGTTGCAAGTGTTACCATATTATCAATCCACCGATTAAAGGAGATCATCTCTTTGCTCTTCCAGTTTATCAATATCAGCCTCTCAGCTACCATTAGAGTGTGTACAATCCATTTCTGTTGTCCAGTTGTTAACTTCCATATAGTAGGCATATAGTTAAAAAAAGTTTCATGTTTTATTGTATATTATTTTATCCTGCAAGCTGCTGAGCGTGGCTGGCACGACCCAGTCAGATGGGTGGGGTATAAATAATAAAACTATTATTATTATTTATTTATTATTGAATAGGACATCCCTTTTTTCATCTGAGAAGTGTTGGAGGGTTTGAGAATGAAATATACTCTGAGTCGAGAGTGGATTTCATGCTCTTTATTCAGCTCATAGTGGTGAGGAGGAATGGATGTTCCCTCAAAGTATCTGCTTTATATATATTATTTACACAATGGGCTGCATGTGATTGGCTAATTTACTCCTGCGTTACTATTACTTTACACCTAGTTTACGCCTAGTTTGCTCCTTGTTTACACCTATTTTACTCCTACTTTACTCCTAGTTTACACCTACTTTACTCCTAGTTTACTCCTACTTTATGTGTGCTTTTATTTAAAATGCATCTGTGGGTTACTTGTGGGGCATAGGAATTTGTTCATTTTTTTCTTACAAAACATGGTCTCAGGGATGGTGAAAAGGCGATGCACAAGCTCTCAGGGGAGCATTAGCGATGTATTCAAAAAAATCTTTTTCTGCCAGTTAAGTTGTCGAGGGCTGATTTCTTGTCCTGTGATAAAAAGCCTTCTGTTTTGACCGCCAAACCTTTCAGGGGAGCATTTGCAACCGTTTGGCACCATTTTTGAGTGAATTGCCGACAGTCAGATTTTTGATGAAATTGTGACCCCGGGGGTTAGGGATTTTTTCAAAAAAATCTTTTTCTGCCGATTAAGTTGTCGAGGGCTGATTTCTTCTATTTCCATTCCCAAACCTTTCAGAGGATCATTTGCAACCGTCTGGCACCATTTTTGAGTGAATTGCCGAAAGTCAGGTTTTTTATGAAATTGTGACCCCGGGGCTTAGGATTTTTTCAAAAAAATCTTTTTCTGCCGGTTATGTTGTTGAGGGCTGATTTCTTTTCCTGTGATAAAAAGCCTTCTGTTTCAACCGCAAAACCTTTCAGGGGATCATTTGGAACCGTTTGGCACCATTTTTGAGTGAATTTCCAAAAGTCAGATTTTTTATGAATTTGTGAACCCGGGGCTTAGGGATTTTTTCAAAAAAATCTTTTTTCTGCCGGTTAAGTTGTCGAGGGCTGATTTCTTCTATTTCCATTCCCAAACCGTTCAGGGGATCATTTGGAACCGTTTGGCACAATTTTTTAGTGAATTTCCAAAAGTCAGATTTTTTATGAATTTGTGACCCCGGGGCTTAGGATTTTTTCAAAAAAATCTTTTTCTGCCACTTAAGTTGTCGAGGGCTGATTTCTTCTATTTCCATTCCCAAACCTTTCAGAGGATCATTTGCAACCGTCTGGCACCATTTTTGAGTGAATTGCCGAAAAATAAGATTTTTTATGAAATTGTGACCCCGGGGCTTAAGGATTTTTTCAAAAAAATCTTTCTCTCCCGGTTAAGTTGTCGAGGGCTGACTTGTGTCCTGTGATAAAAAGCCATCTGTTTTGACCGCCAAACCATTCAGGGCAGCATTTGGAACCGGTTGGCACCATTTTTGAGTGAATTGCCGAAAGTCAGATTTTTTATGAAATTCTGACCCCGGGGCTTAAGGATTTTTTCCTATAAATCTTTTTCTGCCGTTCAAGTTTTTGAGGGCTGATTTCTTTTCCTGTGATAGAAAGCCTTCTGTTTCAAATGCCAAACCTTTCAGGGGATCATTTGGAACCTTTTGACACCATTTTTGAGTGAATTGCCAAAAGTCAGATTTTTAATGAAATTGTGACTCAGGATTTATTCAAAAAAATCTTTTTCTGCCGGTTAAGTTGGTGAGGGCTGATTTCTTTTCCTGTGATAAAAAGCCTTCTGTTTCAACCGCCAAACCTTTCAGGGGATCATTTGGAACCGTTTGGCACCATTTTTGAGTGAATTGCCGAAAGTCAGATTTTTTATGAATTTGTGACCCCGGGGCTTAGGATTTTTTTCAAAAAATCTTTTTCTGCCAGTTAAGTTGTCGAGGGCTGATTTATTTTCCTGTGATAAAAAGCCTTCTGTTTCAACCGCCAAACCTTTCAGGGGAGCATTTGCAACTGTTTGGCACAATTTTTGAGTGAATTGCCAAAAGTCAGATTTTTTATGGAATTGTGACCCCGGGGCTTAGGGATTTTTTCAAAAAAATCTTTCTCTGCCGGTTAAGTTGTCGAGGGCTGAATTCTTTTCCTGTGATAGAAAGCCTTCTGTTTCAACCGCCAAACCTTTCAGGGGATCATTTGGAACCTTTTGACACAATTTTTGAGTGAATTGCCAAACGTCAGATTTTTAATGAAATTGTGACTCAGGATTTTTTCAAAAAAATCTTTTTCTGCCGGTTAAGTTGTGAGGGCTGATTTCTTGTCCTGTGATAAAAAGCCTTCTGTTTTGACTGAAAAACCTCTCAGGCGAGCATTTGCAAGAGTTTGGCACCATTTGTGAGTGAATTGCAGAACATCAGATTTTTGCTGAAATTGTGACCGCCCCCTAATATAAATTAGTCAACTACATTTTGTATAAATTCATTCGAAATACTGTCGTATTTATCCAAGCAGTCTATGTTTGTAAGCAGTCCGTTCACAGGTTGCAAGTGTTACCATATTATCAATCCACCGATTAAAGGAGATCATCTCTTTGCTCTTCCAGTTTATCAATATCAGCCTCTCAGCTACCATTAGAGTGTGTACAATCCATTTCTGTTGTCCAGTTGTTAACTTCCATATAGTAAGCATATAGTTAAAAAAAGTTTCATGTTTTATTATATATTATTTGATCCTGCAAGCTGCTGAGCGTGGCTGGCACGACCCAGTCAGATGGGTGGGGTATAAATAATAAAACTATTATTATTATTTATTTATTATTGAATAGGACATCCCTTTTTTCATCTGAGAAGTGTTGGAGGGTTTGAGAATGAAATATACTCTGAGTCGAGAGTGGATTTCATGCTCTTTATTCAGCTCATAGTGGTGAGGAGGAATGGATGTTCCCTCAAAGTATCTGCTTTATATATATTATTTACACAATGGGCTGCATGTGATTGGCTAATTTACTCCTGCGTTACTATTACTTTACACCTAGTTTACGCCTAGTTTGCTCCTTGTTTACACCTATTTTACTCCTACTTTACTCCTAGTTTACACCTACTTTACTCCTAGTTTACTCCTACTTTATTGTGCTTTTATTTAAAATGCATCTGTGGGTTACTTGTGGGGCATAGGAATTTGTTCATTTTTTTCTTACAAAACATGGTCTCAGGGATGGTGAAAAGGCGATGCACAAGCTCTCAGGGAGCATTAGCGATGTATTCAAAAAAATCTTTTTCTGCCAGTTAAGTTGTCGAGGGCTGATTTCTTGTCCTGTGATAAAAAGCCTTCTCTTTGGACCGCCAAACCTTTCAGGGGAGCGTTTGCAACCGTTTTGGCACCATTTTTGAGTAAATTGCCGACAGTCAGATTTTTGATGAAATCTTCTTCTGCCGGTGCAGTTGTCGAGGGCTGATTTCTTGTCCTGTGATGTAAAGCCTTCTCTTTTGACCGCCAAACCTTTCAGGGGAGCATCTTGCAACCGTCCTGCACCATTTTTGAGTGAATTGCCGAAAGTCAGATTTTTTATGAAATTGTGACCCCGGGGCTTTACGATTTTTTCAAAAAAATCTTTTTCTGCCGGTTAAGTTGTCGAGGTCTGATTTCTTCTGATGAAAACCCTTCTGTTTCAACTGCCAAAACTCTCAGGGGAGCATTTGCAACTGTTTGGCACCATATTTGAGTGAATTGCCGAAAGTCAGATTTTTGATGAAATCTTCTTCTGCCGGTGAAGTTGTCGAGGGCTGATTTCTTTTCCTGCGATAAAAAGCCTTTTGTTTTGACAGCCAAACCTCTCAGGGGGGCATTTGCAACCGTTTGGCACTTTTTTTGAGTGAATTGCCGAAAGTCAGATTTTTATGAAATTGTGACCCCGGGGCTTAGCGATTTTTTTTTTTTAAAAAAATTCTCCCGGTTAAGTTGTGGAGGGCTGATTTCTTGTCCTGTGATAAAAACCCTTCTGTTTTGACTGAAAAACCTCTCAGGCGAGCATTTGCAAGAGTTTGGCACCATTTGTGAGTGAATTGCAGAACATCAGATTTTTGCTGAAATTGTGACCGCCCCCTAATATAAATTAGTCAACTACATTTTGTATAAATTCATTCGAAATACTGTCGTATTTATCCAAGCAGTCTATGTTTGTAAGCAGTCCGTTCACAGGTTGCAAGTGTTACCATATTATCAATCCACCGATTAAAGGAGATCATCTCTTTGCTCTTCCAGTTTCTCAATATCAGCCTCTCAGCTACCATTAGAGTGTGTACAATCCATTTCTGTTGTCCAGTTGTTAACTTCCATATAGTAAGCATATAGTTCAAAAAAGTTTCATGTTTTATTGTATATTATTTGATCCTGCAAGCTGCTGAGCGTGGCTGGCACGACCCAGTCAGATGGGTGGGGTATAAATAATAAAACTATTATTATTATTTATTTATTATTGAATAGGACAACCCTTTTTTCATCAGAGAAGTGTTGGAGGGTTTGAGAAGGAAATATACTCTGAGTCGAGAGTGGATTTCATGCTCTTTATTCAGCTCATAGTGGTGAGGAGGAATGGATGTTCCCTCAAAGTATCTGCTTTATATACATTATTTACACAATGGGCTGCATGTGATTGGCTAATTTACTCCTGCCTTACTCCTACTTTACACCTAGTTTACTCCTTATTTACACCTAGTTTACACCAACTTTACTCCTAGTTTACTCCAACTTTACTCCTAGTTTTTTCCTGGTTTACTCCTACTTTACTCCTAGTTTACTCCTGGTTTACTCCTAGTTTACTCCTAGTTTACACCTGGTTTACTCCTAGTTTACTCCTGGTTTACTCCTAGTTTACTCCTAGTTTACACCTAGTTTACACCTGGTTTACTCCTAGTTTACTCCTAGTTTACTCCTGGTTTACTCCTAGTTTACTCCTAGTTTACTCCTGGTTTACTCCTGGTTTACTCCTAGTTTACTCCTAGTTTACTCCTGGTTTACTCCTAGTTTACTCCTAGTTTACTCCTAGTTTACACCTAGTTTACTCCTGGTTTACTCCTGGTTTACTCCTAGTTTACTCCTTGTTTACACCCCATTTACTCCTAGTTTACTCCTAGTTGCTTTGCGATATTTCAAAAAAACCTTTTTCTGCCGGTTAAGTTGTCGAGGGCTGATTTCTTGTCCTGTGATAAAAAGCCTTCTGTTTTGACTGCCAAACCTTTCAGAAAAGCATTTGCAACCGTTTGGCACCATTTTTGAGTGAATTGCCGAAAGTCAGATTTTTTATGAAATTGTGACCCCGGGGCTTTGCGATTTTTTCAAAAAAATCATTTTCTGCCGGTTAAGTTGTCGAGGGCTGATTTCTTTTGCTCTGATAAAAAGCCTTCTGTTTCGACCACCAAAGCATTCAGGGGAGCATTTGCAACCGTTTGGCACCATTTTTGAGTGAATTGCCGAAAGTCAGATTTTTTATGAAATTGTGACCCCGGGGCTTTGCGATTTTTTCAAAAAAATCTTTTTCTGCCGGTTAAATTGTCAAGGTCTGATTTCTTGTCCTGTGATGAAAACCCTTCTGTTTCCACTGCCAAAACTCTCAGGGGAGCAATTGCAACCGTTTGGCACCATTTTTGAGTGAATTGCCGAAAGTCAGATTTTTGATGAAATCTTCTGCCGGTGCAGTTGTCGAGGGCTGATTTCTTTTCCTGCGATAAAAAGCCTTCTGTTTTGACAGCCAAACCTCTCAGGGGGGCATTTGCAACCGTTTGGCACTTTTTTTGAGTGAATTGCCGAAAGTCAGATTTTTGATGAAATTGTGACCCCGGGGCTTAGCGATTTTAAAAAAAAAAAAATTTCTCCCGGTTAAGTTGTGGAGGGCTGATTTCTTGTCCTGTAATAAAAAGCCTTCTGTTTTGACTGAAAAACCTCTCTGGCGAGCATTTGCAAGAGTTTGGCACCATTTGTGAGTGAATTGCAGAACATCAGATTTTTGCTGAAATTGTGACCGCCCCCTAATATAAATTAGTCAACTACATTTTGTATATATTCATTCGAAATACTGTCGTATTTATCCAAGCAGTCTATGTTTGTAAGCAGTCCGTTCACAGGTTGCAAGTGTTACCATATTATCAATCCACCGATTAAAGGAGATCATCTCTTTGCTCTTCCAGTTTATCAATATCAGCCTCTCAGCTACCATTAGAGTGTGTACAATCCATTTCTGTTGTCCAGTTGTTAACTTCCATATAGTAGGCATATAGTTAAAAAAAGTTTCATGTTTTATTGTATATTATTTTATCCTGCAAGCTGCTGAGCGTGGCTGGCACGACCCAGTCAGATGGGTGGGGTATAAATAATAAAACTATTATTATTATTTATTTATTATTGAATAGGACATCCCTTTTTTCATCAGAGAAGTGTTGGAGGGTTTGAGAATGAAATATACTCTGAGTCGAGAGTGGATTTCATGCTCTTTATTCAGCTCATAGTGGTGAGGAGGAATGGATGTTCCCTCAAAGTATCTGCTTTATATATATTATTTACACAATGGGCTGCATGTGATTGGCTAATTTACTCCTGCGTTACTATTACTTTACACCTAGTTTACGCCTAGTTTGCTCCTTGTTTACACCTATTTTACTCCTACTTTACTCCTAGTTTACACCTACTTTACTCCTAGTTTACTCCTACTTTATGTGTGCTTTTATTTAAAATGCATCTGTGGGTTACTTGTGGGGCATAGGAATTTGTTCATTTTTTTCTTACAAAACATGGTCTCAGGGATGGTGAAAAGGCGATGCACAAGCTCTCAGGGGAGCATTAGCGATGTATTCAAAAAAATCTTTTTCTGCCAGTTAAGTTGTCGAGGGCTGATTTCTTGTCCTGTGATAAAAAGCCTTCTGTTTTGACCGCCAAACCTTTCAGGGGAGCATTTGCAACCGTTTGGCACCATTTTTGAGTGAATTGCCGACAGTCAGATTTTTGATGAAATTGTGACCCCGGGGGTTAGGGATTTTTTCAAAAAAATCTTTTTCTGCCGATTAAGTTGTCGAGGGCTGATTTCTTCTATTTCCATTCCCAAACCTTTCAGAGGATCATTTGCAACCGTCTGGCACCATTTTTGAGTGAATTGCCGAAAAATAAGATTTTTTATGAAATTGTGACCCCGGGGCTTAAGGATTTTTTCAAAAAAATCTTTCTCTCCCGGTTAAGTTGTCGAGGGCTGACTTGTGTCCTGTGATAAAAAGCCATCTGTTTTGACCGCCAAACCATTCAGGGCAGCATTTGGAACCGGTTGGCACCATTTTTGAGTGAATTGCCGAAAGTCAGATTTTTTATGAAATTCTGACCCCGGGGCTTAAGGATTTTTTCCTATAAATCTTTTTCTGCCGTTCAAGTTTTTGAGGGCTGATTTCTTTTCCTGTGATAGAAAGCCTTCTGTTTCAAATGCCAAACCTTTCAGGGGATCATTTGGAACCTTTTGACACCATTTTTGAGTGAATTGCCAAAAGTCAGATTTTTAATGAAATTGTGACTCAGGATTTATTCAAAAAAATCTTTTTCTGCCGGTTAAGTTGGTGAGGGCTGATTTCTTTTCCTGTGATAAAAAGCCTTCTGTTTCAACCGCCAAACCTTTCAGGGGATCATTTGGAACCGTTTGGCACCATTTTTGAGTGAATTGCCGAAAGTCAGATTTTTTATGAATTTGTGACCCCGGGGCTTAGGATTTTTTTCAAAAAATCTTTTTCTGCCAGTTAAGTTGTCGAGGGCTGATTTATTTTCCTGTGATAAAAAGCCTTCTGTTTCAACCGCCAAACCTTTCAGGGGAGCATTTGCAACTGTTTGGCACAATTTTTGAGTGAATTGCCAAAAGTCAGATTTTTTATGGAATTGTGACCCCGGGGCTTAGGGATTTTTTCAAAAAAATCTTTCTCTGCCGGTTAAGTTGTCGAGGGCTGAATTCTTTTCCTGTGATAGAAAGCCTTCTGTTTCAACCGCCAAACCTTTCAGGGGATCATTTGGAACCTTTTGACACAATTTTTGAGTGAATTGCCAAAAGTCAGATTTTTAATGAAATTGTGACTCAGGATTTTTTCAAAAAAATCTTTTTCTGCCGGTTAAGTTGTGAGGGCTGATTTCTTGTCCTGTGATAAAAACCCTTCTGTTTTGACTGAAAAACCTCTCAGGAGAGCATTTGCAAGAGTTTGGCACCATTTGTGAGTGAATTGCAGAACATCAGATTTTTGCTGAAATTGTGACCGCGTCCTAATATAAATTAGCCAACTACATTTTGTATAAATTCATTCGAAATACTGTCGTATTTATCCAAGCAGTCTATGTTTGTAAGCAGTCCGTTCACAGGTTGCAAGTGTTACCATATTATCAATCCACCGATTAAAGGAGATCATCTCTTTGCTCTTCCACTTTATCAATATCAGCCTCTCAGCTACCATTAGAGTGTGTACAATCCATTTCTGTTGTCCAGTTGTTAACTTCCATATAGTAGGCATATAGTTAAAAAAAGTTTCATGTTTTATTGTATATTATTTTATCCTGCAAGCTGCTGAGCGTGGCTGGCACGACCCAGTCAGATGGGTGGGGTATAAATAATAAAACTATTATTATTATTTATTTATTATTGAATAGGACATCCCTTTTTTCATCAGAGAAGTGTTGGAGGGTTTGAGAATGAAATATACTCTGAGTCGAGAGTGGATTTCATGCTCTTTATTCAGCTCATAGTGGTGAGGAGGAATGGATGTTCCCTCAAAGTATCTGCTTTATATACATTATTTACACAATGGGCTGCATGTGATTGGCTAATTTACTCCTGCGTTACTCCTACTTTACACCTAGTTTACTCCTTATTTACACCTAGTTTACACCAACTTTACTCCTAGTTTACTCCTAGTTTACTCCTGGTTTACTCCTTGTTTACTCCTAGTTTACTCCTGGTTTACTCCTAGTTTACTCCTAGTTTACACCTAGTTTACTCCTGGTTTTCTCCTGGTTTTCTCCTAGTTTACTCCTGGTTTACTCCTAGTTTACTCCTGGTTTACTCCTAGTTTACACCTGGTTTACTCCTAGTTTACTCCTGGTTTACTCCTAGTTTACTCCTAGTTTACTCCAAGTTTACTCCTGGTTTACTCCTAGTTTACTCCTGGTTTACTCCTAGTTTACTCCTAGTTTACTCCTAGTTTACTCTTGGTTTACTCCTAGTTTACTCCTAGTTTACACCTAGTTTACTCCTGGTTTACTCCTAGTTTACTCCTAGTTTACTCCTAGTTTACACCTAGTTTACTCCTAGTTGCTTTGTGATATTTCAAAAAAATCTTTTTCTGCCGGTTAAGTTGTCGAGGTCTGATTTCTTTTGCTCTGATGAAAACCCTTCTGTTTACACTGCCAAAACTCTCAGGGGAACATTTGCAACCGTTTGGCACCATTTTGAGTGAATTGCCGAAAGACAGATTTTTAATGAAATTGTGACCCCGGGGCTTTGCGATTTTTTCAAAAAAATCTTTTTCTGCCGGTGAAGTTGTTGAGGGCTGATTTCTTTTCCTGCGATAAAAAGCCTTCTGTTTTGACAGCCAAACCTCTCAGGGGGGCATTTGCAACCGTTTGGCACTTTTTTTGAGTGAATTGCCGAAAGTCAGATTTTTGATGAAATTGTGACCCCGGGGCTTAGCAATTTTTTTAAAAAAAAAAAAATTCTCCCGGTTAAGTTGTGGAGGGCTGATTTCTTGTCCTGTGATAAAAAGCCTTCTGTTTTGACTGAAAAACCTCTCAGGCGAGCATTTGCAAGAGTTTGGCACCATTTGTGAGTGAATTGCAGAACATCAGATTTTTGCTGAAATTGTGACCGCCCCCTAATATAAATTAGCCAACTACATTTTGTATAAATTCATTCGAAATACTGTCGTATTTATCCAAGCAGTCTATGTTTGTAAGCAGTCCGTTCACAGGTTGCAAGTGTTACCATATTATCAATCCACCGATTAAAGGAGATCATCTCTTTTCTCTTCCAGTTTATCAATATCAGCCTCTCAGCTACCATTAGAGTGTGTACAATCCATTTCTGTTGTCCAGTTGTTAACTTCCATATAGTAGGCATATAGTTAAAAAAAGTTTCATGTTTTATTGTATATTATTTTATCCTGCAAGCTGCTGAGCGTGGCTGGCACGACCCAGTCAGATGGGTGGGGTATAAATAATAAAACTATTATTATTATTTATTTATTATTGAATAGGACATCCCTTTTTTATCAGAGAAGTGTTGGAGGGTTTGAGAATGAAATATACTCTGAGTCGAGAGTGGATTTCATGCTCTTTATTCAGCTCATAGTGGTGAGGAGGAATGGATGTTCCCTCAAAGTATCTCCTTTATATACATTATTTACACAATGGGCTGCATGTGATTGGCTAATTTACTCCTGCGTTACTCCTACTTTACACCTAGTTTACTCCTTGTTTACACCTAGTTTACACCAACTTTACTCCTAGTTTACTCCTAGTTTACACCAACTTTACTCCTAGTTTTTTCCTGGTTTACTCCTAGTTTACTCCTAGTTTACTCCTGGTTTACTCCTAGTTTACTCCTAGTTTACTCCTGGTTTACTCCCAGTTTACTCCTAGTTTACACCTAGTTTACTCCTAGTTTACTCCTGGTTTTCTCCTAGTTTACTCCTAGTTTACTCCTAGTTTACACCTAGTTTACTCCTAGTTGCTTTGCGATATTTAAAAAAAACCTTTTTCTGCCGGTTAAGTTGTCGAGGGCTGATTTCTTTTGCTCTGATAAAAAGCCTTCTGTTTTGACTGCCAAACCTTTCAGGAAAGCATTTGCAACCGTTTGGCACCATTTTTGAGTGAATTGCCGAAAGTCAGATTTTTTATGAAATTGTGACCCCGGGGCTTTGCGATTTTTTCAAAAAAATCATTTTCTGCCGGTTAAGTTGTCGAGGGCTGATTTCTTTTGCTCTGATAAAAAGCCTTCTGTTTCGACCACCAAAGCATTCAGGGGAGCATTTGCAACCGTTTGGCACCATTTTTGAGTGAATTGCCGAAAGTCAGATTTTTTATGAAATTGTGACCCCGGGGCTTTGCGATTTTTTCAAAAAAATCTTTTTCTGCCGGTTAACTTGTCAAGGTCTGATTTCTTGTCCTGTGATGAAAACCTTTCTGTTTCCACTGCCAAAACTCTCAGGGGAGCAGTTGCAACCGTTTGGCACCATTTTTGAGTGAATTGCTGAAAGTCAGATTTTTTATGAAATTGTGACCCCGGGGCTTTGCGATTTTTTCAAAAAAATCATTTTCTGCCGGTTAAGTTGTCGAGGGCTGATTTCTTTTGCTCTGATAAAAAGCCTTCTGTTTCGACCACCAAAGCATTCAGGGGAGCATTTGCAACCGTTTGGCACCATTTTTGAGTGAATTGCCGAAAGACAGATTTTTAATGAAATTGTGACCCCGGGGCTTTGCGATTTTTTCAAAAAAATCTTTTTCTGCCGGTGAAGTTGTTGAGGGCTGATTTCTTTTCCTGTGATAAAAAGCCTTCTGTTTTGACTGCCAAACCTTTCAGAAAAGCATTTGCAACCGTTTGGCACCATTTTTGAGTGAATTGCCGAAAGTCAGATTTTTTATGAAATTGTGACCCCGGGGCTTTGCGATTTTTTCAAAAAAATCATTTTCTGCCGGTTAAGTTGTCGAGGGCTGATTTCTTTTGCTCTGATAAAAAGCCTTCTGTTTCGACCACCAAAGCATTCAGGGGAGCATTTGCAACCGTTTGGCACCATTTTTGAGTGAATTGCCGAAAGTCAGATTTTTTATGAAATTGTGACCCCGGGGCTTTGCGATTTTTTCAAAAAAATCTTTTTCTGCCGGTTAAATTGTCAAGGTCTGATTTCTTGTCCTGTGATGAAAACCCTTCTGTTTCCACTGCCAAAACTCTCAGGGGAGCAATTGCAACCGTTTGGCACCATTTTTGAGTGAATTGCCGAAAGTCAGATTTTTGATGAAATCCTCTGCCGGTGCAGTTGTCGAGGGCTGATTTCTTTTCCTGCGATAAAAAGCCTTCTGTTTTGACAGCCAAACCTCTCAGGGGGGCATTTGCAACCGTTTGGCACTTTTTTTGAGTGAATTGCCGAAAGTCAGATTTTTGATGAAATTGTGACCCCGGGGCTTAGCGATTTTTTTAAAAAAAAAAATTTCTCCCGGTTAAGTTGTGGAGGGCTGATTTCTTGTCATGTAATAAAAAGCCTTCTGTTTTGACTGAAAAACCTCTCTGACGAGCATTTGCAAGAGTTTGGCACCATTTGTGAGTGAATTGCAGAACATCAGATTTTTGCTGAAATTGTGACCGCCCCCTAATATAAATTAGTCAACTACATTTTGTATATATTCATTCGAAATACTGTCGTATTTATCCAAGCAGTCTAAGTTTGTAAGCAGTCCGTTCACAGGTTGCAAGTGTTACCATATTATCAATCCACCGATTAAAGGAGATCATCTCTTTGCTCTTCCAGTTTATCAATATCAGCCTCTCAGCTACCATTAGAGTGTGTACAATCCATTTCTGTTGTCCAGTTGTTAACTTCCATATAGTAGGCATATAGTTAAAAAAAGTTTCATGTTTTATTGTATATTATTTTATCCTGCAAGCTGCTGAGCGTGGCTGGCACGACCCAGTCAGATGGGTGGGGTATAAATAATAAAACTATTATTATTATTTATTTATTATTGAATAGGACATCCCTTTTTTCATCAGAGAAGTGTTGGAGGGTTTGAGAATGAAATATACTCTGAGTCGAGAGTGGATTTCATGCTCTTTATTCAGCTCATAGTGGTGAGGAGGAATGGATGTTCCCTCAAAGTATCTGCTTTATATATATTATTTACACAATGGGCTGCATGTGATTGGCTAATTTACTCCTGCGTTACTATTACTTTACACCTAGTTTACGCCTAGTTTGCTCCTTGTTTACACCTATTTTACTCCTACTTTACTCCTAGTTTACACCTACTTTACTCCTAGTTTACTCCTACTTTATGTGTGCTTTTATTTAAAATGCATCTGTGGGTTACTTGTGGGGCATAGGAATTTGTTCATTTTTTTCTTACAAAACATGGTCTCAGGGATGGTGAAAAGGCGATGCACAAGCTCTCAGGGGAGCATTAGCGATGTATTCAAAAAAATCTTTTTCTGCCGGTTAAGTTGTCGAGGGCTGATTTCTTTTGCTCTGATAAAAAGCCTTCTGTTTTGACTGCCAAACCTTTCAGGAAAGCATTTGCAACCGTTTGGCACCATTTTTGAGTGAATTGCCGAAAGTCAGATTTTTTATGAAATTGTGACCCCGGGGCTTTGCGATTTTTTCAAAAAAATCATTTTCTGCCGGTTAAGTTGTCGAGGGCTGATTTCTTTTGCTCTGATAAAAAGCCTTCTGTTTCGACCACCAAAGCATTCAGGGGAGCATTTGCAACCGTTTGGCACCATTTTTGAGTGAATTGCCGAAAGTCAGATTTTTTATGAAATTGTGACCCCGGGGCTTTGCGATTTTTTCAAAAAAATCTTTTTCTGCCGGTTAACTTGTCAAGGTCTGATTTCTTGTCCTGTGATGAAAACCTTTCTGTTTCCACTGCCAAAACTCTCAGGGGAGCAGTTGCAACCGTTTGGCACCATTTTTGAGTGAATTGCTGAAAGTCAGATTTTTTATGAAATTGTGACCCCGGGGCTTTGCGATTTTTTCAAAAAAATCATTTTCTGCCGGTTAAGTTGTCGAGGGCTGATTTCTTTTGCTCTGATAAAAAGCCTTCTGTTTCGACCACCAAAGCATTCAGGGGAGCATTTGCAACCGTTTGGCACCATTTTTGAGTGAATTGCCGAAAGACAGATTTTTAATGAAATTGTGACCCCGGGGCTTTGCGATTTTTTCAAAAAAATCTTTTTCTGCCGGTGAAGTTGTTGAGGGCTGATTTCTTTTCCTGCGATAAAAAGCCTTCTGTTTTGACAGCCAAACCTCTCAGGGGGGCATTTGCAACCGTTTGGCACTTTTTTTGAGTGAATTGCCGAAAGTCAGATTTTTGATGAAATTGTGACCCCGGGGCTTAGCGATTTTTTTTTAAAAAAAAAAATTCTCCCGGTTAAGTTGTGGAGGGCTGATTTCTTGTCCTGTGATAAAAAGCCTTCTGTTTTGACTGAAAAACCTCTCAGACGAGCATTTGCAAGAGTTTGGCACCATTTGTGAGTGAATTGCAGAACATCAGATTTTTGCTGAAATTGTGACCGCGTCCTAATATGAATTAGTCAACTACATTTTGTATAAATTCATTCGAAATACTGTCGTATTTATCCAAGCAGTCTATATTTGTAAGCAGTCCGTTCACAGGTTGCAAGTGTTACCATATTATCAATCCACCGATTAAAGGAGATCATCTCTTTGCTCTTCCAGTTTATCAATATCAGCCTCTCAGCTACCATTAGAGTGTGTACAATCCATTTCTGTTGTCCAGTTGTTAACTTCCATATAGTAGGCATATAGTTAAAAAAAGTTTCATGTTTTATTGTATATTATTTTATCCTGCAAGCTGCTGAGCGTGGCTGGCACGACCCAGTCAGATGGGTGGGGTATAAATAATAAAACTATTATTATTATTTATTTATTATTGAATAGGACATCCCTTTTTTATCAGAGAAGTGTTGGAGGGTTTGAGAATGAAATATACTCTGAGTCGAGAGTGGATTTCATGCTCTTTATTCAGCTCATAGTGGTGAGGAGGAATGGATGTTCCCTCAAAGTATCTGCTTTATATACATTATTTACACAATGGGCTGCATGTGATTGGCTAATTTACTCCTGCGTTACTCCTACTTTACACCTAGTTTACTCCTTGTTTACACCTAGTTTACACCAACTTTACTCCTAGTTTACTCCTAGTTTACACCAACTTTACTCCTAGTTTTTTCCTGGTTTACTCCTAGTTTACTCCTAGTTTACTCCTGGTTTACTCCTAGTTTACTCCTAGTTTACTCCTGGTTTACTCCCAGTTTACTCCTAGTTTACACCTAGTTTACTCCTAGTTTACTCCTGGTTTTCTCCTAGTTTACTCCTAGTTTACTCCTAGTTTACACCTAGTTTACTCCTAGTTGCTTTGCGATATTTAAAAAAAACCTTTTTCTGCCGGTTAAGTTGTCGAGGGCTGATTTCTTTTGCTCTGATAAAAAGCCTTCTGTTTTGACTGCCAAACCTTTCAGGAAAGCATTTGCAACCGTTTGGCACCATTTTTGAGTGAATTGCCGAAAGTCAGATTTTTTATGAAATTGTGACCCCGGGGCTTTGCGATTTTTTCAAAAAAATCATTTTCTGCCGGTTAAGTTGTCGAGGGCTGATTTCTTTTGCTCTGATAAAAAGCCTTCTGTTTCGACCACCAAAGCATTCAGGGGAGCATTTGCAACCGTTTGGCACCATTTTTGAGTGAATTGCCGAAAGTCAGATTTTTTATGAAATTGTGACCCCGGGGCTTTGCGATTTTTTCAAAAAAATCTTTTTCTGCCGGTTAACTTGTCAAGGTCTGATTTCTTGTCCTGTGATGAAAACCTTTCTGTTTCCACTGCCAAAACTCTCAGGGGAGCACTTGCAACCGTTTGGCACCATTTTTGAGTGAATTGCTGAAAGTCAGATTTTTTATGAAATTGTGACCCCGGGGCTTTGCGATTTTTTCAAAAAAATCATTTTCTGCCGGTTAAGTTGTCGAGGGCTGATTTCTTTTGCTCTGATAAAAAGCCTTCTGTTTCGACCACCAAAGCATTCAGGGGAGCATTTGCAACCGTTTGGCACCATTTTTGAGTGAATTGCCGAAAGACAGATTTTTAATGAAATTGTGACCCCGGGGCTTTGCGATTTTTTCAAAAAAATCTTTTTCTGCCGGTGAAGTTGTTGAGGGCTGATTTCTTTTCCTGTGATAAAAAGCCTTCTGTTTTGACTGCCAAACCTTTCAGAAAAGCATTTGCAACCGTTTGGCACCATTTTTGAGTGAATTGCCGAAAGTCAGATTTTTTATGAAATTGTGACCCCGGGGCTTTGCGATTTTTTCAAAAAAATCATTTTCTGCCGGTTAAGTTGTCGAGGGCTGATTTCTTTTGCTCTGATAAAAAGCCTTCTGTTTCGACCACCAAAGCATTCAGGGGAGCATTTGCAACCGTTTGGCACCATTTTTGAGTGAATTGCCGAAAGTCAGATTTTTTATGAAATTGTGACCCCGGGGCTTTGCGATTTTTTCAAAAAAATCTTTTTCTGCCGGTTAAATTGTCAAGGTCTGATTTCTTGTCCTGTGATGAAAACCCTTCTGTTTCCACTGCCAAAACTCTCAGGGGAGCAATTGCAACCGTTTGGCACCATTTTTGAGTGAATTGCCGAAAGTCAGATTTTTGATGAAATCCTCTGCCGGTGCAGTTGTCGAGGGCTGATTTCTTTTCCTGCGATAAAAAGCCTTCTGTTTTGACAGCCAAACCTCTCAGGGGGGCATTTGCAACCGTTTGGCACTTTTTTTGAGTGAATTGCCGAAAGTCAGATTTTTGATGAAATTGTGACCCCGGGGCTTAGCGATTTTTTTAAAAAAAAAAATTTCTCCCGGTTAAGTTGTGGAGGGCTGATTTCTTGTCATGTAATAAAAAGCCTTCTGTTTTGACTGAAAAACCTCTCTGACGAGCATTTGCAAGAGTTTGGCACCATTTGTGAGTGAATTGCAGAACATCAGATTTTTGCTGAAATTGTGACCGCCCCCTAATATAAATTAGTCAACTACATTTTGTATATATTCATTCGAAATACTGTCGTATTTATCCAAGCAGTCTAAGTTTGTAAGCAGTCCGTTCACAGGTTGCAAGTGTTACCATATTATCAATCCACCGATTAAAGGAGATCATCTCTTTGCTCTTCCAGTTTATCAATATCAGCCTCTCAGCTACCATTAGAGTGTGTACAATCCATTTCTGTTGTCCAGTTGTTAACTTCCATATAGTAGGCATATAGTTAAAAAAAGTTTCATGTTTTATTGTATATTATTTTATCCTGCAAGCTGCTGAGCGTGGCTGGCACGACCCAGTCAGATGGGTGGGGTATAAATAATAAAACTATTATTATTATTTATTTATTATTGAATAGGACATCCCTTTTTTCATCAGAGAAGTGTTGGAGGGTTTGAGAATGAAATATACTCTGAGTCGAGAGTGGATTTCATGCTCTTTATTCAGCTCATAGTGGTGAGGAGGAATGGATGTTCCCTCAAAGTATCTGCTTTATATATATTATTTACACAATGGGCTGCATGTGATTGGCTAATTTACTCCTGCGTTACTATTACTTTACACCTAGTTTACGCCTAGTTTGCTCCTTGTTTACACCTATTTTACTCCTACTTTACTCCTAGTTTACACCTACTTTACTCCTAGTTTACTCCTACTTTATGTGTGCTTTTATTTAAAATGCATCTGTGGGTTACTTGTGGGGCATAGGAATTTGTTCATTTTTTTCTTACAAAACATGGTCTCAGGGATGGTGAAAAGGCGATGCACAAGCTCTCAGGGGAGCATTAGCGATGTATTCAAAAAAATCTTTTTCTGCCGGTTAAGTTGTCGAGGGCTGATTTCTTTTGCTCTGATAAAAAGCCTTCTGTTTTGACTGCCAAACCTTTCAGGAAAGCATTTGCAACCGTTTGGCACCATTTTTGAGTGAATTGCCGAAAGTCAGATTTTTTATGAAATTGTGACCCCGGGGCTTTGCGATTTTTTCAAAAAAATCATTTTCTGCCGGTTAAGTTGTCGAGGGCTGATTTCTTTTGCTCTGATAAAAAGCCTTCTGTTTCGACCACCAAAGCATTCAGGGGAGCATTTGCAACCGTTTGGCACCATTTTTGAGTGAATTGCCGAAAGTCAGATTTTTTATGAAATTGTGACCCCGGGGCTTTGCGATTTTTTCAAAAAAATCTTTTTCTGCCGGTTAACTTGTCAAGGTCTGATTTCTTGTCCTGTGATGAAAACCTTTCTGTTTCCACTGCCAAAACTCTCAGGGGAGCAGTTGCAACCGTTTGGCACCATTTTTGAGTGAATTGCTGAAAGTCAGATTTTTTATGAAATTGTGACCCCGGGGCTTTGCGATTTTTTCAAAAAAATCATTTTCTGCCGGTTAAGTTGTCGAGGGCTGATTTCTTTTGCTCTGATAAAAAGCCTTCTGTTTCGACCACCAAAGCATTCAGGGGAGCATTTGCAACCGTTTGGCACCATTTTTGAGTGAATTGCCGAAAGACAGATTTTTAATGAAATTGTGACCCCGGGGCTTTGCGATTTTTTCAAAAAAATCTTTTTCTGCCGGTGAAGTTGTTGAGGGCTGATTTCTTTTCCTGCGATAAAAAGCCTTCTGTTTTGACAGCCAAACCTCTCAGGGGGGCATTTGCAACCGTTTGGCACTTTTTTTGAGTGAATTGCCGAAAGTCAGATTTTTGATGAAATTGTGACCCCGGGGCTTAGCGATTTTTTTTTAAAAAAAAAAATTCTCCCGGTTAAGTTGTGGAGGGCTGATTTCTTGTCCTGTGATAAAAAGCCTTCTGTTTTGACTGAAAAACCTCTCAGACGAGCATTTGCAAGAGTTTGGCACCATTTGTGAGTGAATTGCAGAACATCAGATTTTTGCTGAAATTGTGACCGCGTCCTAATATGAATTAGTCAACTACATTTTGTATAAATTCATTCGAAATACTGTCGTATTTATCCAAGCAGTCTATATTTGTAAGCAGTCCGTTCACAGGTTGCAAGTGTTACCATATTATCAATCCACCGATTAAAGGAGATCATCTCTTTGCTCTTCCAGTTTATCAATATCAGCCTCTCAGCTACCATTAGAGTGTGTACAATCCATTTCTGTTGTCCAGTTGTTAACTTCCATATAGTAGGCATATAGTTAAAAAAAGTTTCATGTTTTATTGTATATTATTTTATCCTGCAAGCTGCTGAGCGTGGCTGGCACGACCCAGTCAGATGGGTGGGGTATAAATAATAAAACTATTATTATTATTTATTTATTATTGAATAGGACATCCCTTTTTTATCAGAGAAGTGTTGGAGGGTTTGAGAATGAAATATACTCTGAGTCGAGAGTGGATTTCATGCTCTTTATTCAGCTCATAGTGGTGAGGAGGAATGGATGTTCCCTCAAAGTATCTGCTTTATATACATTATTTACACAATGGGCTGCATGTGATTGGCTAATTTACTCCTGCGTTACTCCTACTTTACACCTAGTTTACTCCTTGTTTACACCTAGTTTACACCAACTTTACTCCTAGTTTACTCCTAGTTTACACCAACTTTACTCCTAGTTTTTTCCTGGTTTACTCCTAGTTTACTCCTAGTTTACTCCTGGTTTACTCCTAGTTTACTCCTAGTTTACTCCTGGTTTACTCCCAGTTTACTCCTAGTTTACACCTAGTTTACTCCTAGTTTACTCCTGGTTTTCTCCTAGTTTACTCCTAGTTTACTCCTAGTTTACACCTAGTTTACTCCTAGTTGCTTTGCGATATTTAAAAAAAACCTTTTTCTGCCGGTTAAGTTGTCGAGGGCTGATTTCTTTTGCTCTGATAAAAAGCCTTCTGTTTTGACTGCCAAACCTTTCAGGAAAGCATTTGCAACCGTTTGGCACCATTTTTGAGTGAATTGCCGAAAGTCAGATTTTTTATGAAATTGTGACCCCGGGGCTTTGCGATTTTTTCAAAAAAATCATTTTCTGCCGGTTAAGTTGTCGAGGGCTGATTTCTTTTGCTCTGATAAAAAGCCTTCTGTTTCGACCACCAAAGCATTCAGGGGAGCATTTGCAACCGTTTGGCACCATTTTTGAGTGAATTGCCGAAAGTCAGATTTTTTATGAAATTGTGACCCCGGGGCTTTGCGATTTTTTCAAAAAAATCTTTTTCTGCCGGTTAACTTGTCAAGGTCTGATTTCTTGTCCTGTGATGAAAACCTTTCTGTTTCCACTGCCAAAACTCTCAGGGGAGCACTTGCAACCGTTTGGCACCATTTTTGAGTGAATTGCTGAAAGTCAGATTTTTTATGAAATTGTGACCCCGGGGCTTTGCGATTTTTTCAAAAAAATCATTTTCTGCCGGTTAAGTTGTCGAGGGCTGATTTCTTTTGCTCTGATAAAAAGCCTTCTGTTTCGACCACCAAAGCATTCAGGGGAGCATTTGCAACCGTTTGGCACCATTTTTGAGTGAATTGCCGAAAGACAGATTTTTAATGAAATTGTGACCCCGGGGCTTTGCGATTTTTTCAAAAAAATCTTTTTCTGCCGGTGAAGTTGTTGAGGGCTGATTTCTTTTCCTGTGATAAAAAGCCTTCTGTTTTGACTGCCAAACCTTTCAGAAAAGCATTTGCAACCGTTTGGCACCATTTTTGAGTGAATTGCCGAAAGTCAGATTTTTTATGAAATTGTGACCCCGGGGCTTTGCGATTTTTTCAAAAAAATCATTTTCTGCCGGTTAAGTTGTCGAGGGCTGATTTCTTTTGCTCTGATAAAAAGCCTTCTGTTTCGACCACCAAAGCATTCAGGGGAGCATTTGCAACCGTTTGGCACCATTTTTGAGTGAATTGCCGAAAGTCAGATTTTTTATGAAATTGTGACCCCGGGGCTTTGCGATTTTTTCAAAAAAATCTTTTTCTGCCGGTTAAATTGTCAAGGTCTGATTTCTTGTCCTGTGATGAAAACCCTTCTGTTTCCACTGCCAAAACTCTCAGGGGAGCAATTGCAACCGTTTGGCACCATTTTTGAGTGAATTGCCGAAAGTCAGATTTTTGATGAAATCCTCTGCCGGTGCAGTTGTCGAGGGCTGATTTCTTTTCCTGCGATAAAAAGCCTTCTGTTTTGACAGCCAAACCTCTCAGGGGGGCATTTGCAACCGTTTGGCACTTTTTTTGAGTGAATTGCCGAAAGTCAGATTTTTGATGAAATTGTGACCCCGGGGCTTAGCGATTTTTTTTAAAAAAAAAATTTCTCCCGGTTAAGTTGTGGAGGGCTGATTTCTTGTCATGTAATAAAAAGCCTTCTGTTTTGACTGAAAAACCTCTCTGACGAGCATTTGCAAGAGTTTGGCACCATTTGTGAGTGAATTGCAGAACATCAGATTTTTGCTGAAATTGTGACCGCCCCCTAATATAAATTAGTCAACTACATTTTGTATATATTCATTCGAAATACTGTCGTATTTATCCAAGCAGTCTATGTTTGTAAGCAGTCCGTTCACAGGTTGCAAGTGTTACCATATTATCAATCCACCGATTAAAGGAGATCATCTCTTTGCTCTTCCAGTTTATCAATATCAGCCTCTCAGCTACCATTAGAGTGTGTACAATCCATTTCTGTTGTCCAGTTGTTAACTTCCATATAGTAGGCATATAGTTAAAAAAAGTTTCATGTTTTATTGTATATTATTTTATCCTGCAAGCTGCTGAGCGTGGCTGGCACGACCCAGTCAGATGGGTGGGGTATAAATAATAAAACTATTATTATTATTTATTTATTATTGAATAGGACATCCCTTTTTTCATCAGAGAAGTGTTGGAGGGTTTGAGAATGAAATATACTCTGAGTCGAGAGTGGATTTCATGCTCTTTATTCAGCTCATAGTGGTGAGGAGGAATGGATGTTCCCTCAAAGTATCTGCTTTATATATATTATTTACACAATGGGCTGCATGTGATTGGCTAATTTACTCCTGCGTTACTATTACTTTACACCTAGTTTACGCCTAGTTTGCTCCTTGTTTACACCTATTTTACTCCTACTTTACTCCTAGTTTACACCTACTTTACTCCTAGTTTACTCCTACTTTATGTGTGCTTTTATTTAAAATGCATCTGTGGGTTACTTGTGGGGCATAGGAATTTGTTCATTTTTTTCTTACAAAACATGGTCTCAGGGATGGTGAAAAGGCGATGCACAAGCTCTCAGGGGAGCATTAGCGATGTATTCAAAAAAATCTTTTTCTGCCGGTTAAGTTGTCGAGGGCTGATTTCTTTTGCTCTGATAAAAAGCCTTCTGTTTTGACTGCCAAACCTTTCAGGAAAGCATTTGCAACCGTTTGGCACCATTTTTGAGTGAATTGCCGAAAGTCAGATTTTTTATGAAATTGTGACCCCGGGGCTTTGCGATTTTTTCAAAAAAATCATTTTCTGCCGGTTAAGTTGTCGAGGGCTGATTTCTTTTGCTCTGATAAAAAGCCTTCTGTTTCGACCACCAAAGCATTCAGGGGAGCATTTGCAACCGTTTGGCACCATTTTTGAGTGAATTGCCGAAAGTCAGATTTTTTATGAAATTGTGACCCCGGGGCTTTGCGATTTTTTCAAAAAAATCTTTTTCTGCCGGTTAACTTGTCAAGGTCTGATTTCTTGTCCTGTGATGAAAACCTTTCTGTTTCCACTGCCAAAACTCTCAGGGGAGCAGTTGCAACCGTTTGGCACCATTTTTGAGTGAATTGCTGAAAGTCAGATTTTTTATGAAATTGTGACCCCGGGGCTTTGCGATTTTTTCAAAAAAATCATTTTCTGCCGGTTAAGTTGTCGAGGGCTGATTTCTTTTGCTCTGATAAAAAGCCTTCTGTTTCGACCACCAAAGCATTCAGGGGAGCATTTGCAACCGTTTGGCACCATTTTTGAGTGAATTGCCGAAAGACAGATTTTTAATGAAATTGTGACCCCGGGGCTTTGCGATTTTTTCAAAAAAATCTTTTTCTGCCGGTGAAGTTGTTGAGGGCTGATTTCTTTTCCTGCGATAAAAAGCCTTCTGTTTTGACAGCCAAACCTCTCAGGGGGGCATTTGCAACCGTTTGGCACTTTTTTTGAGTGAATTGCCGAAAGTCAGATTTTTGATGAAATTGTGACCCCGGGGCTTAGCGATTTTTTTTTTAAAAAAAAAATTCTCCCGGTTAAGTTGTGGAGGGCTGATTTCTTGTCCTGTGATAAAAAGCCTTCTGTTTTGACTGAAAAACCTCTCAGACGAGCATTTGCAAGAGTTTGGCACCATTTGTGAGTGAATTGCAGAACATCAGATTTTTGCTGAAATTGTGACCGCGTCCTAATATGAATTAGTCAACTACATTTTGTATAAATTCATTCGAAATACTGTCGTATTTATCCAAGCAGTCTATATTTGTAAGCAGTCCGTTCACAGGTTGCAAGTGTTACCATATTATCAATCCACCGATTAAAGGAGATCATCTCTTTGCTCTTCCAGTTTATCAATATCAGCCTCTCAGCTACCATTAGAGTGTGTACAATCCATTTCTGTTGTCCAGTTGTTAACTTCCATATAGTAGGCATATAGTTAAAAAAAGTTTCATGTTTTATTGTATATTATTTATCCTGCAAGCTGCTGAGCGTGGCTGGCACGACCCAGTCAGATGGGTGGGGTATAAATAATAAAACTATTATTATTATTTATTTATTATTGAATAGGACATCCCTTTTTTCATCTGAGAAGTGTTGGAGGGTTTGAGAATGAAATATACTCTGAGTCGAGAGTGGATTTCATGCTCTTTATTCAGCTCATAGTGGTGAGGAGGAATGGATGTTCCCTCAAAGTATCTGCTTTATATACATTATTTACACAATGGGCTGCATGTGATTGGCTAATTTACTCCTGCGTTACTACTACTTTACACCTAGTTTACTCCTTATTTACACCTAGTTTACACCAACTTTATTCCTAGTTTACTCCTAGTTTACACCAACTTTACTCCTAGTTTTTTCCTGGTTTACTCCTAGTTTACTCCTAGTTTACACCTAGTTTACACCTAGTTTACTCCTAGTTTACTCCTGGTTTACTCCTAGTTTACTCCTGGTTTACACCTGGTTTACACCTGGTTTACTCCTAGTTTACTCCTAGTTTACTACTAGTTTACTCCTGGTTTACTCTTGGTTTACTCCTAGTTTACTCCTAGTTTACACCTAGTTTACTCCTAGTTTACTCCTGGTTTACTCCTAGTTTACTCCTAGTTTACACCTAGTTTACACCTAGTTTACTCCTAGTTGCTTTGCGATATTTCAAAAAAATCTTTTTCTGCCGGTTAAGTTGTCGAGGTCTGATTTCTTTTGCTCTGATAAAAAGCCTTCTGTTTCGACCCCCAAGCCTTTCAGGGGAGCATTTGCAACCGTTTGGCACCATTTTTGAGTGAATTGCTGACAGTCAGATTTTTAATGAAATTGTGACCCCGGGGCTTTGCGATTTTTTCAAAAAAATCTTTTTCTGCCGGTTAAGTTGTCGAGGTCTGATTTCTTGTCCTATGATGAAAACCCTTCTGTTTCCACTGCCAAAACTCTCAGGGGAGCATTTGCAACCGTTTGGCACCATTTTTGAGTGAATTGCCGAAAGTCAGATTTTTAATGAAATTGTGACCCCGGGGCTTAGGATTTTTTCAAAAAAATCTTTTTCTGCCGGTTAAGTTGTCGAGGGCTGATTTCTTTTGCTCTGATAAAAAGCCTTCTGTTTCGACCGCCAAACCTTTCAGGGGAGCATTTGCAACCGTTTGGCACCATTTTTGAGTGAATTGCTGACAGTCAGATTTTTTATGAAATTGTGACCCCGGGGCTTTGCGATTTTTTCAAAAAAATCTTTTTCTGCCGGTTAACTTGTCAAGGTCTGATTTTTGTCCTATGATGAAAACCCTTCTGTTTCCACTGCCAAAACTGCCGACAGTCAGATTTTTGATGAAATTGTGACCCCGAGGGTTAGGGATTTTTTTCAAAAAAATCTTTTTCTGCCGATTAAGTTGTCGAGGGCTGATTTCTTCTATTTCCATTCCCAAACCTTTCAGAGGATCATTTGCAACCGTCTGGCACCATTTTTGAGTGAATTGCCGAAAGTCAGGTTTTTTATGAAATTGTGATCCCGGGCCTTAGGTTTTTTTCAAAAAAATATTTTTCTGCCGGGTAAGTTGTTGAGGGCTGATTTCTTTTCCTGTGATAAAAAGCCTTCTGTTTCAACCGCCAAATCTTTCAGAGGAGAATTTGGAAGCTTTTGGCACCATTTTTGAGTGAATTGCCGACAGTCAGATTTTTGATGAAATTGTGACCCCGAGGGTTAGGGATTTTTTTCAAAAAAATCTTTTTCTGCCGATTAAGTTGTCGAGAGCTGATTTCTTCTATTTCCATTCCCAAACCTTTCAGAGGATCATTTGCAACCGTCTGGCACCATTTTTGAGTGAATTGCCGAAAGTCAGGTATTTTATTAAAGTATGAACCCGGGGCTTAGGGATTTTTCCAAAAAGATCTTTTTCTGCCAGTTATGTTGTTGAGGGCTGATTTCTTCTATTTCCATTCCCAAACCTTTCAGAGGATCATTTGCAACCGTCTGGCACCATTTTTGAGTGAATTGCCGAAAGTTAGATTTTTTATGAAATTGTGAATCCCGGGGCTTAGGATTTTTTCAAAAAAATCTTTTTCTGCCGGTTAAGTTGTTGAGGGCTGATTTCTTTTCCTGTGATAAAAAGCCTTCTGTTTCAACCGCCAAATCTTTCAGGGGAGAATTTGGAAGCTTTTGGCACAATTTTTGAGTGAATTGCCAAAAGTCAGATTTTTTATGGAATTGTGACCCCGGGGCTTAGGGATTTTTTCAAAAAAATCTTTCTCTGCCGGTTAAGTTGTCGAGGGCTGACGTGTGTCCTGTGATAAAAAGCCATCTGTTTTGACCGCCAATCCATTCAGGGCAGCATTTGGAACCGGTTGGCACCATTTTTGAGTGAATTGCCGAAAGTCAGATTTTTTAATGAAATTCTGACCCCGGGAATTAAGGATTTTTTCCAATAAATCTTTTTCTGCCGTTTAAGTTGTTGAGGGCTGATTTCTTTTCCTGTGATAGAAAGCCTTCTGTTTCAAACGCCAAACCTTTCAGGGGATCATTTGGAACCTTTTGACACCATATTTGAGTGAATTGCCAAAAGTCAGATTTTTAATGAAATTGTGACTCAGGATTTTTTCAAAAAAATCTTTTTCTGCCGGTTAAGTTGGTGAGGGCTGATTTCTTTTCCTGTGATAAAAAGCCTTCTGTTTCAACCGCCAAACCTTTCAGGGGACCATTTGGAACATTTTGGGACGATTTTTGAGTGAATTGCCAAAAGTCAGATTTTTTATGAAATTGTGACCCCGGGGCTTAGGATTTTTTCAAAAAAATCTTATTCTGCCGGTGAAGTTGTCGAGGGCTGATTTCTTCTATTTCCATTCCCAAACCTTTCAGAGGATCATTTGCAACCGTCTGCCACCATTTTTGAGTGAATTGCCGAAAGTTAGATTTTTTATGAAATTGTGACCCCGGGGCTTAGGATTTTTTCAAAAAAATCTTTTTCTGCCGGTTAAGTTGTTGAGGGCTGATTTCTTTTCCTGTGATAAAAAGCCTTCTGTTTCAACTGCCAAACCTTTCAGGGGATCATTTGGAACCGTTTGGCATAATTTTTGAGTGAATTGCCAGAAGTCAGATTTTTTATGAAATTGTGACCCCGGGGCTTAGGATTTTTTCAAAAAAATCTTTTTCTGCCGGTTATGTTGTTGAGGGCTGATTTCTTTTCCTGTGATAAAAAGTCTTCTGTTTCAACCGCCAAATCTTTCAGGGGAGAATTTGGAAGCTTTTGGCAAAATTTTTGAGTGAATTGCCAAAAGTCAGATTTTTTATTAAATTGTGACCCCGGGGTTTAGGATTTTTTCAAAAAAATCTTTTTCTGCCGGTTAAGTTGTCGAGGGCTGATTTCTTCTATTTCCATTCCCACACCTTTCAGAGGATCATTTGGAACCGTTTGAAACAATTTTTGAGTGAATTGCCAAAAGTCAGATTTTTTATGAAATTGTGACCCCGGGTCTTAGGATTATTTAAAAAAAATCTTTTTCTGCCGGTTATGTTGTTGAGGGCTGATTTCTTTTCCTGTGATAAAAAGTCTTCTGTTTCAACCGCCAAATCTTTCAGGGGAGAATTTGGAAGCTTTTGGCACAATTTTTGAGTGAATTGCCAAAAGTCAGATTTTTTATTAAATTGTGACCCCGGGGCTTAGGATTTTTTCAAAAAAATCTTATTCTGCCGGTGAAGTTGTCGAGGGCTGATTTCTTCTATTTCCATTCCCAAACCTTTCAGAGGATCATTTGCAACCGTCTGGCACCATTTTTGAGTGAATTGCCAGAAGTTAGTTTTTTTATGAAATTGTGACCCCGGGGCTTAGGATTTTTTCAAAAAAATCTTTTTCTGCCGGTTAAGTTGTTGAGGGCTGATTTCTTTTCCTGTTATAAAAAGCCTTCTGTTTCAACCGCCAAACCTTTCAGGGGAGCATTTGCAACTGTTTGGCACAATTTTTGAGTGAATTGCTGACAGTCAGATTTTTTATGGAATTGTGACCCCGGGGCTTAGGGATTTTTTCAAAAAAATCTTTCTCTGCCGGTTAAGTTGTCGAGGGCTGACTTGTGTCCTGTGATAAAAAGCCATCTGTTTTGACAGCCAAACCATTCAGGGCAGCATTTGGAACCGGTTGGCACCATTTTTGAGTGAATTTCCGAAAGTCAGATTTTTTTATGAAATTCTGACCCCGGGGCTTAAGGATTTTTTCCAATAAATCTTTTTCTGCCGTTTAAGTTGTTGAGGGCTGATTTCTTTTCCTGTGATAGAAAGCCTTCTGTTTCAACCGCCAAACCTTTCAGGGGATCATTTGGAACCTTTTGGGACGATTTTTGAGTGAATTGCCAAAAGTCAGATTTTTTATGAAATTGTGACCCCGGGGCTTAGGATTTTTTCAAAAAAATCTTATTCTGCCGGTGAAGTTGTCGAGGGCTGATTTCTTCTATTTCCATTCCCAAACCTTTCAGAGGATCATTTCCAACCATCTGGCACCATTTTTGAGTGAATTGCCGAAAGTCAGGTTTTTAATGAAATTGTGACCCCGGGGCTTAGGATTTTTTCAAAAAAATCTTTTTTCTGCCGGTTAAGTTGTCGAGGGCTGATTTCTTCTATTTCCATTCCCAAACCGTTCAGGGGATCATTTGGAACCGTTTGGCACAATTTTTTAGTGAATTGCCGAAAGTCAGATTTTTTATGAAATTCTGACCCCGGGGCTTAAGGATTTTTTCCAATAAATCTTTTTCTGCCGTTTAAGTTGTTGAGGGCTGATTTCTTTTCCTGTGATAGGAAGCCTTCTGTTTCAACCGCCAAACCTTTCAGGGGATCTTTTGGAACCTTTTGACACCATTTTTGAGTGAATTGCCAAAAGTCAGATTTTTAATGAAATTGTGACTCAGGATTTTTTCAAAAAAATCTTTTTCTGCCGGTTAAGTTGGTGAGGGCTGATGTCTTTTCCTGTGATAAAAAGCCTTCTGTTTCAACCGCCAAACCTTTCAGGGGACCATTTGGAACCGTTTGGCACAATTTTTGAGTGAATTGCCGAAAGTCAGATTTTTTATGAAATTGTGACCCCGGGGCTTAGGGATTTTTCCAAAAAGATCTTTTTCTGCCGGTTATGTTGTTGAGGGCTGATTTCTTCTATTTCCATTCCCAAACCTTTCAGAGGATCATTTGCAACCGTCTGGCACCATTTTTGAGTGAATTGCCGAAAGTCAGATTTTTTATGAAATTGTGATCCCGGGCCTTAGGATTTTTTCAAAAAAATCTTTTTCTGCCGGTTAAGTTGTCGAGAGCTGATTTCGTGTCCTGTGATAAAAAGCCATCTGTTTCCACCGCCAAACCTTTCAGGAGAGAATTTGGAAGCTTTTGGCACAATTTTTGAGTGAATTGCAAAAAGTCAGATTTTTTATGGAATTGTGACCCCGGGGCTTAGGGATTTTTTCAAAAAAATCTTTCTCTGCCGGTTAAGTTGTCGAGGGCTGACTTGTGTCCTGTGATAAAAAGCCATCTGTTTTGATCGCCAAACCATTCAGGGCAGCATTTGGAACCGGTTGGCACCATTTTTGAGTGAATTGCCGAAAGTCATATTTTTTAATGAAATTCTGACCCCGGGAATTAAGGATTTTTTCCAATAAATCTTTTTCTGCCGTTTAAGTTGTTGAGGGCTGATTTCTTTTCCTGTGATAGAAAGCCTTCTGTTTCAACCGCCAAACCTTTCAGGGGATCATTTGGAACCTTTTGACACCATGTTTGAGTGAATTGCCAAAAGTCAGATTTTTAATGAAATTGTGACTCAGGATTTTTTCAAAAAAATCTTTTTCTGCCGGTTAAGTTGGTGAGGGCTGATTTCTTTTCCTGTGATAAAAAGCCTTCTGTTTCAACTGCCAAACCTTTCAGGGGACCATTTGGAACCTTTTGGGACGATTTTTGAGTGAATTGCCAAAAGTCAGATTTTTTATGAAATTGTGACCCCGGGGCTTAGGATTTTTTCAAAAAAATCTTATTCTGCCGGTGAAGTTGTCGAGGGCTGATTTCTTCTATTTCCATTCCCAAACCTTTCAGAGGATCATTTGCAACCGTCTGGCTCAATTTTTGAGTGAATTGCCGAAAGTTAGTGTCAGCGCTGCCCAAGGTCCCAGCTCACACACGACCAACGCTGCTTCTTGCTCAAGTTAAAAAGTCTTTATTGAAGTTCAGTCTCATTTCCAGACGCGCAGCGCGCAACGCTACGTCTATCCATCAGACCGTAGAAGTCCCATCTGAATCTCCTCCCCCCTGACACCAGCTTAAGATTCTAGCCTTACTCCACCTCTTCCTCTGTTCCTTCTTTCTCTGGGTCCTTCTGCTAGTCGGAGTCTCAGCCCTCCGAGATTCTTCTGACGCTGATTCTCCCGACTCCTCCCCCCCTCTCTTTCGGGCTTTAGGACCTGGCTCCCAATCCGGGTTTTCTGCTGTCCCGCGCTCCTCCACATTTGAACTTGGCGCGCGCGCGCAGCCTCCCACTTTCCTTCTGACCGTTACACTTGTGTCACTGCTCCCCCTTTCGGGGAGGCTAGCTGGACCTGGCCTTCCCTCCGTCTCCCCACTCCCCGATGGAGGAGAAGCTGGTCCTGACTCACGTGACTCTTCCCCCCCACTGTGCTCTGGCGGGGGAACTGGCCCTACTCCTCCGCTACTCCTTTGGGACTCCCCTATGGTTCCTTGTTTATGGATCGTCCCCCCTGGGATTCGCCTCGCCCTTACCATAGGCGCCCCCTCCTGGGAATCTTCTGATTCGCTGGAGAAGCTCATGGAATCTCTCGGTCCACTGTCATATTCCCCTACGCTCCCCTCTGATTCCTCTCCTCCGCTCTCTATTTGCTCTCTCCCCTGCTCTTCTGCTCCTGAGCCTCTGACAGTTAGATTTTTTATGAAATTGTGACCCCGGGGCTTAGGATTTTTTCAAAAAAATCTTTTTCTGCCGGTTAAGTTGTTGAGGGCTGATTTCTTTTCCTGTGATAAAAAGCCTTCTGTTTCAACCGCCAAACCTTTCAGGGGATCATTTGGAACCGTTTGGCATAATTTTTGAGTGAATTGCCAGAAGTCAGATTTTTTATGAAATTGTGACCCCGGGGCTTAGGATTTTTTCAAAAATATATTTTTCTGCCGGTTAAGTTGTTGAGGGCTGATTTCTTCTATTTCCATTCCCAAACCTTTCAGAGGATCATTTGCAACCGTCTGGCACCATTTTTGAGTGAATTGCCGAAAGTTAGATTTTTTATGAAATTGCGACCCCGGGGCTTAGGATTTTTTCAAAAAAATCTTTTTCTGCCGGTTAAGTTGTTGAGGGCTGATTTCTTTTCCTGTGATAAAAAGCCTTCTGTTTCAACAGCCAAACCTTTCAGGGGAGCATTTGCAACTGTTTGGCACAATTTTTGAGTAAATTGCCAAAAGTCAGATTTTTTATGGAATTGTGACCCCGGGGCTTAGGGATTTTTTCAAAAAAATCTTTCTCTGCCGGTTAAGTTGTCGAGGGCTGACTTGTGTCCTGTGATAAAAAGCCATCTGTTTTGACAGCCAAACCATTCAGGGCAGCATTTGGAACCGGTTGGCACCATTTTTGAGTGAATTTCCGAAAGTCAGATTTTTTTATGAAATTCTGACCCCGGGGCTTAAGGATTTTTTCCAATAAATCTTTTTCTGCCGTTTAAGTTGTTGAGGGCTGATTTCTTTTCCTGTGATAAAAAGCCTTCTGTTTCAACCGCCAAACCTTTCAGGGGATCATTTGGAACCTTTTGACACCATGTTTGAGTGAATTCCCAAAAGTCAGATTTTTAATGAAATTGTGACTCAGGATTTTTTCAAAAAAATCTTTTTCTGCCGGTTAAGTTGGTGAGGGCTGATTTCTTTTCCTGTGATAAAAAGCCTTCTGTTTCAACCGCCAAACCTTTCAGGGGAGAATTTGGAACCTTTTGGGACGATTTTTGAGTGAATTGCCAAAAGTCAGATTTTTTATGAAATTGTGACCCCGGGGCTTAGGGATTTTTTTTAAAAAAATCTTTTTCTGCCGGTTAAGTTGTCGAGGGCTGATTTCTTCTATTTCCATTCCCAAACCTTTCAGAGGATCATTTCCAACCGTCTGGCACCATTTTTGAGTGAATTGCCGAAATTCAGGTTTTTAATGAAATTGTGACCCCGGGGCTTAGGATTTTTTCAAAAAAATCTTTTTCTGCCGGTTATGTTGTTGAGGGCTGATTTCTTTTCCTGTGATAAAAAGCCTTCTGTTTCAACCGCCAAACCTTTCAGGGGAGAATTTGGAACCGTTTGGCTGCATTTTTAAGTAAATTGCCGCAAATCAGATTTTTTATGAATTTGTGACCCCGGGGCTTAGGGATTTTTTCAAAAAAATCTTTTTTCTGCCGGTTAAGTTGTCGAGGGCTGATTTCTTCTATTTCCATTCCCAAACCGTTCAGGGGATCATTTGGAACCGTTTGGCACAATTTTTTAGTGAATTTCCAAAAGCCAGATTTTTTATGAAATTCTGACCCCGGGGCTTAGGAATTTTTTTAAAAAAATATTTTTTTGCTGGTTAAGTTGTTGAGGGCTGATTTCTTTTCCTGTGATAAAAAGCCTTCTGTTTCAACCGCCAAACCTTTCAGGGGATCATTTGGAACCATTTGGCACAATTTTTGAGTGAATTGCCAGAAGTTAGATTTTTTATGAAATTGTGACCCCGGGTCTTAGGATTTTTTCAAAAATATATTTTTCGGCCGGTTAAGTTGTTGAGGGCTGATTTATTCCATTTCCATTCCCAAACCTTTCAGAGGATCATTTGCAACCGTCTGGCACCATTTTTGAGTGAATTGCCGAAAGTCAGGTTTTTTATGAAATTGTGACCCCGGGACTTAGGATTTTTTCAAAAATATATTTTTCGGCCGGTTAAGTTGTTGAGGGCTGATTTATTCCATTTCCATTCCCAAACCTTTCAGAGGATCATTTGCAACCGTCTGGCACCATTTTTGAGTGAATTGCCGAAAGTCAGGTTTTTTATGAAATTGTGACCCCGGGCCTTAGGATTTTTTCAAAAATATATTTTTCTGCCGGTTAAGTTGTTGAGGGCTGATTTCTTCTATTTCCATTCCCAAACCTTTCAGAGGATCATTTGCAACCGTTTGGCACCATTTTTGAGTGAATTGCCGAAAGTCAGGTTTTTTATGAAATTTTGACCCCGGGGCTTAGGATTTTTTCAAAAAAATCTTTTTCTGCCTGTTATGTTGTTGAGGGCTGATTTCTTTTCCTGTAATAAATAGCCTTCTGTTTCAACCGCCAAATCTTTCAGGGGAGAATTTGGAAGCTTTTGGCACAATTTTTGAGTGAATTGCGAAAAGGCAGATTTTTTATGAAATTGTGATCCCGGGCCTTAGGATTTTTTCAAAAAAATCTTTTTCTAGCGGTTAAGTTGTTGAGGGCTGATTTCTTCTATTTCCATTCCCAAACCTTTCAGAGGATCATTTGAAACCGTCTGGCACCATTTTTGCGTGAATTGCCGAAAATCAGATTTTTTTATGAAATTGTGACCCCGGGGCTTAGGATTTTTTCAAAAAAATCTTTTTCTACCGGTTAAGTTGTTGAGGGCTGATTTCTTTTCCTGTGATAAAAAGCCTTCTGTTTCAACCGCCAAACCTTTCAGGGGATCATTTGGAACCGTTTGGCATAATTTTTGAGTGAATTTCCAAAAGTCAGATTTTTTTATGCAATTGTGACCCCGGGGCTTAGGATTTTTTCAAAAAAATCTTTTTCTGCCGGTTAAGTTGTTGAGGGCTGATTTCTTTTCCTGTGATAAAAAGCCTTCTGTTTCAACCGCCAAACCTTTCAGGGCATCATTTGGAACCGTTTGGCACAATTTTTGAGTGAATTGCCAGAAGTCAGATTTTTTATGAAATTGTGAGCCTGGGGCTTAGGATTTTTTCAAAAAAATCTTTTTCTGCCGGTTATGTTGTTGAGGGCTGATTTCTTTTCCTGTGATAAAAAGCCTTCTGTTTCAACCGCCAAACCTTTCAGGGGATCATTTGGAACCGTTTGGCACCATTTTTGAGTGAATTGCCGAAAGTCAGATTTTTTATGAAATTGTGACACCGGGGGTTAGGGATTTTGTCAAAAAAATCTTTTTCTGCCGGTTAAGTTGTTGAGGGCTGATTTCTTCTATTTCCATTCCCAAACCTTTCAGAGGATCATTTGCAACCGTCTGGCACCCTTTTTGAGTGAATTTCCGAAAATCAGGTTTTTTATGAAATTGTGATCCCGGGCCTTAGGATTTTTTCAAAAAAATCTTATTCTGCCGGTGAAGTTGTTGAGGGCTGATTTCTTCTATTTCCATTCCCAAACCTTTCAGAGGATCATTTGAAACCGTCTGGCACCATTTTTGCGTGAATTTCCAAAAGTCAGATTTTTTTATGCAATTGTGACCCCGGGGCTTAGGATTTTTTCAAAAAAACCTTTTTCTGCCGGTTAAGTTGTTGAGGGCTGATTTCTTTTCCTGTGATAAAAAGCCTTCTGTTTCAACCGCCAAACCTTTCAGGGCATCATTTGGAACCGTTTGGCACAATTTTTGAGTGAATTGCCAGAAGTCAGATTTTTTATGAAATTGTGAGCCCAGGGCTTAGGATTTTTTCAAAAAAATCTTTTTCTGCCGGTTATGTTGTTGAGGGCTGATTTCTTTTCCTGTGATAAAAAGCCTTCTGTTTCAACCGCCAAACCTTTCAGGGGATCATTTGCAACCGTCTGGCACAATTTTTGAGTGAATTGCGAAAAGGCAGATTTTTTATGAAATTGTGACACCGGGGGTTAGGGATTTTTTCAAAAAAATCTTTTTCTGCCGATTAAGTTGTCGAGGGCTGATTTCTTCTATTTCCATTGCCAAACCTTTCAGAGGATCATTTGCAACCGTCTGGCACCATTTTTGAGTGAATTGCCGAAAGTCAGATTTTTTATGAAATTGTGATCCCGGGCCTTAGGATTTTTTCAAAAAAATCTTATTCTGCCGGTGAAGTTGTCGAGGTCTGATTTCTTCTATTTCCATTCCCAAACCTTTCAGAGGATCATTTGCAACCGACTGGCACCATTTTTGAGTGAATTGCCGAAAGTTAGATTTTTTATGAAATTGTGACCCCGGGCCTTAGGATTTTTTCAAAAAAATCTTTTTCTGCCGGTTAAGTTGTTGAGGGCTGATTTCTTTTCCTGTGATAAAAAGCCTTCTGTTTCAACCGCCAAACCTTTCAGGGGATCATTTGGAACCGTTTGGCATAATTTTGGAGTGAATTGCCAGAAGTCAGATTTTTTATGAAATTGTGACCCCGGGGCTTAGGATTTTTTCAAAAAAATCTTTTCCGCCGGTTATGTTGTTGAGGGCTGATTTCTTTTCCTGTGATAAAAAGCCTTCTGTTTCAACCGCCAAATCTTTCAGGGGAGAATTTGGAAGCTTTTGGCACAATTTTTGAGTGAATTGCGAAAAGGCAGATTTTTTATGAAATTGTGACACCGGGGGTTAGGGATTTTTTCAAAAAAATCTTTTTCTGCCGGTTAAGTTGACGAGGGCTGATTTCTTCTATTTCCATTCCCAAACCTTTCAGAGGATCATTTGCAACCGTCTGGCACCATTTTTGAGTGAATTGCCGAAAGTCAGATTTTTTATGAAATTGTGATCCCGGGCCTTAGGATTTTTTCAAAAAAATCTTTCTCTGCCGGTTAAGTTGTCGAGGGCTGACTTGTGTCCTGTGATAAAAAGCCATCTGTTTTGACCGCCAAACCATTCAGGGCAGCATTTGGAACCGGTTGGCACCATTTTTGAGTGAATTGCCGAAAGTCATATTTTTTAATGAAATTCTGACCCCGGGAATTAAGGATTTTTTCCAATAAATCTTTTTCTGCCGGTTAAGTTGTCGAGGGCTGATTTCTTCAATTTCCATTCCAAAAACTTTCAGAGGATCATTTGCAACCGTCTGGCACCATTTTTGAGTGAATTGCCGAAAGTCAGATTTTTTATGAAATTGTGACCCCTGGGCTTAGGATTTTTTCAAAAAAATCTTTTTCTGCCGGTGAAGTTGTTGAGGGCTGATTTCTTTTGCTGTGATAAAAAGCCTTCTGTTTCAACCGCCAAACCTTTCAGGGGATCATTTGGAACCTTTTGGCACCATTTTTGAGTGAATTTCCAAAAGTCAGATTTTTTTATGCAATTGTGACCCCGGGGCTTAGGATTTTTTCAAAAAAATATTTTTCTGCCGGTTAAGTTGTTGAGGGCTGATTTCTTTTCCTGTGATAAAAAGCCTTCTGTATCAACCGCCAAAACTTTCAGGGGAGCATTTGGAACCGTTTGGCACCATTTTTGAGTGAATTGCCGAAAGTCAGATTTTTTATGAAATTGTGAGCCCGGGGCTTAGGATTTTTTCAAAAAAATCTTTTTCTGCCGGTTAAGTTGTCGAGGGCTGACTTGTGTCCTGTGATAAAAAGCCATCTGTTTTGACAGCCAAACCATTCAGGGCAGCATTTGGAACCGGTTGGCACCATTTTTGAGTGAATTTCCGAAAGTCAGATTTTTTTATGAAATTCTGACCCCGGGGCTTAAGGATTTTTTCCAATAAATCTTTTTCTGCCGTTTAAGTTGTTGAGGGCTGATTTCTTTTCCTGTGATAGAAAGCCTTCTGTTTCAACCGCCAAACCTTTCAGGGGATCTTTTGGAACCTTTTGACACCATTTTTGAGTGAATTGCCGAAAGTCAGATTTTTAATGAAATTGTGACTCAGTATTTTTTCAAAAAAATCTTTTTCTGCCGGTTAAGTTGGTGAGGGCTGATTTCTTTTCCTGTGATAAAAAGCCTTCTGTTTCAACCGCCAAACCTTTCAGGGGACCATTTGGAACCGTTTGGCACAATTTTTGAGTGAATTGCCGAAAGTCAGATTTTGTATGAAATTGTGACCCCGGGGCTTAGGGATTTTTCCAAAAAGATCTTTTTCTGCCGGTTATGTTGTTGAGGGCTGATTTCTTCTATTTCCATTCCCAAACCTTTCAGAGGATCATTTGCAACCGTCTGGCACCATTTTTGAGTGAATTGCCGAAAGTTAGATTTTTTATGAAATTGTTACCCCGGGGCTTAGGATTTTTTCAAAAAAATCTTTTTCTGCCGGTGAAGTTGTTGAGGGCTGATTTCTTTTCCTGTGATAAAAAGCCTTCTGTTTCAACCGCCAAATCTTTCAGGGGAGAATTTGGAAGCTTTTGGCACAATTTTTGAGTGAATTGCGAAAAGGCAGATTTTTTATGAAATTGTGACCCCGGGGGTTAGGGATTTTTTCATAAAAATCTTTTTCTGCCGATTAAGTTGTCGAGGGCTGATTTCTTCTATTTCCATTCCCAAACCTTTCAGAGGATCATTTGCAACCGTCTGGCACCATTTTTGAGTGAATTGCCGAAAGTCAGACTTTTTATGAAATTGTGATCCCGGGCCTTAGGATTTTTTCAAAAAAAATCTTTTTCTGCCGGTTAAGTTGTCGAGAGCTGATTTCGTGTCCTGTGATAAAAAGCCATCTGTTTCCACCGCCAAACCTTTCAGGAGAGAATTTGGAACCTTTTGGCACAATTTTTGAGTGAATTGCCAAAAGTCAGATTTTTTATGGAATTGTAACCCCGGGGCTTAGGGATTTTTTCAAAAAAATCTTTCTCTGCCGGTTAAGTTGTCGAGGGCTGATTTCTTTTCCTGTGATAGAAAGCCTTCTGTTTCAAAAGCCAAATCTTTCAGGGGAGAATTTGGAACCTTTTGACACCATGTTTGAGTGAATTGCCAAAAGTCAGATTTTTAATGAAATTGTGACTCAGGATTTTTTCAAAAAAATCTTTTTCTGCCGGTTAAGTTGTTGAGGGCTGATTTCTTTTCCTGTGATAAAAAGCCATCTGTTTTGACAGCCAAACCATTCAGGGCAGCATTTGGAACCGGTTGGCACCATTTTTGAGTGAATTTCCGAAAGTCAGATTTTTTTATGAAATTCTGACCCCGGGGCTTAAGGATTTTTTCCAATAAATCTTTTTCTGCCGTTTAAGTTGTTGAGGGCTGATTTCTTTTCCTGTGATAGAAAGCCTTCTGTTTCAACCGCCAAACCTTTCAGGGGATCTTTTGGAACCTTTTGACACCATTTTTGAGTGAATTGCCGAAAGTCAGATTTTTAATGAAATTGTGACTCAGTATTTTTTCAAAAAAATCTTTTTCTGCCGGTTAAGTTGGTGAGGGCTGATTTCTTTTCCTGTGATAAAAAGCCTTCTGTTTCAACCGCCAAACCTTTCAGGGGACCATTTGGAACCGTTTGGCACAATTTTTGAGTGAATTGCCGAAAGTCAGATTTTGTATGAAATTGTGACCCCGGGGCTTAGGGATTTTTCCAAAAAGATCTTTTTCTGCCGGTTATGTTGTTGAGGGCTGATTTCTTCTATTTCCATTCCCAAACCTTTCAGAGGATCATTTGCAACCGTCTGGCACCATTTTTGAGTGAATTGCCGAAAGTTAGATTTTTTATGAAATTGTGACCCCGGGGCTTAGGATTTTTTCAAAAAAATCTTTTTCTGCCGGTGAAGTTGTTGAGGGCTGATTTCTTTTCCTGTGATAAAAAGCCTTCTGTTTCAACCGCCAAATCTTTCAGGGGAGAATTTGGAAGCTTTTGGCACAATTTTTGAGTGAATTGCGAAAAGGCAGATTTTTTATGAAATTGTGACCCCGGGGGTTAGGGATTTTTTCATAAAAATCTTTTTCTGCCGATTAAGTTGTCGAGGGCTGATTTCTTCTATTTCCATTCCCAAACCTTTCAGAGGATCATTTGCAACCGTCTGGCACCATTTTTGAGTGAATTGCCGAAAGTCAGACTTTTTATGAAATTGTGATCCCGGGCCTTAGGATTTTTTCAAAAAAAATCTTTTTCTGCCGGTTAAGTTGTCGAGAGCTGATTTCGTGTCCTGTGATAAAAAGCCATCTGTTTCCACCGCCAAACCTTTCAGGAGAGAATTTGGAACCTTTTGGCACAATTTTTGAGTGAATTGCCAAAAGTCAGATTTTTTATGGAATTGTAACCCCGGGGCTTAGGGATTTTTTCAAAAAAATCTTTCTCTGCCGGTTAAGTTGTCGAGGGCTGATTTCTTTTCCTGTGATAGAAAGCCTTCTGTTTCAAAAGCCAAATCTTTCAGGGGAGAATTTGGAACCTTTTGACACCATGTTTGAGTGAATTGCCAAAAGTCAGATTTTTAATGAAATTGTGACTCAGGATTTTTTCAAAAAAATCTTTTTCTGCCGGTTAAGTTGGTGAGGGCTGATTTCTTTTCCTGTGATAAAAAACCTTCTGTTTCAACCGCCAAACCTTTCAGGGGATCATTTGGAACCGTTTGGCACCATTTTTGATTGAATTGCCGAAAGTCAGATTTTTTATGAAATTTTGACCCCGGGGCTTAGGATTTTTTCAAAAATATATTTTTCTGCCGGTTAAGTTGTTGAGGGCTGATTTCTTCTATTTCCATTCCCAAACCTTTCAGAGGATCATTTGCAACCGTCTGGCACCATTTTTGAGTGAATTTCCGAAAGTCAGGTTTTTTATGAAATTGTGATCCCGGGCCTTAGGATTTTTTCAAAAAAATCTTATTCTGCCAGTGAAGTCGTCGAGGGCTGATTTCTTCTATTTCCATTCCCAAACCTTTCAGAGGATCATTTGCAACCGTCTGGCACCATTTTTGAGTGAATTTCCGAAAGTCAGGTTTTTTATGAAATTGTGATCCCGGGCCTTAGGATTTTTTCAAAAAAATCTTATTCTGCCGGTGAAGTTGTCGAGGGCTGATTTCTTCTATTTCCATTCCCAAACCTTTCAGAGGATCATTTGCAACCGACTGGCACCATTTTTGAGTGAATTGCCGAAAGGTAGATTTTTTATGAAATTGTGACCCCGGGGCTTAGGATTTTTTCAAAAAAATCTTTTTCTGCCGGTTAAGTTGTTGAGGGCTGATTTCTTTTCCTGTAATAAAAAGCCTTCTGTTTCAACCGCCTAACCTTTCAGGGGATCATTTGGAACCGTTTGGCACAATTTTTGAGTGAATTGCCAGAAGTCAAATTTTTTATGAAATTGTGAGCCCGGGGCTTAGGATTTTTTCAAAAATATATTTTTCTGCCGGTTAAGTTGTTGAGGGCTGATTTCTTCTATTTCCATTCCCAAACCTTTCAGAGGATCATTTGCAACCGTCTGGCACCATTTTTGAGTGAATTGCCGAATGTCAGATTTTTTATGAAATTGTGACCCCGGGGCTTAGGGATTTTTTCAAAAAAATCTTTCTCTGCCGGTTAAGTTGTCGAGGGCTGATTTCTTTTCCTGTGATAGAAAGCCTTCTGTTTCAAAAGCCAAACCTTTCAGGGGAGAATTTGGAACCTTTTGACACCATGTTTGAGTGAATTGCCAAAAGTCAGATTTTTAATGAAATTGTGACTCAGGATTTTTTCAAAAAAATCTTTTTCTGCCGGTTAAGTTGGTGAGGGCTGATTTCTTTTCCTGTGATAAAAAACCTTCTGTTTCAACCGCCAAACCTTTCAGGGGATCATTTGGAACCGTTTGGCACCATTTTTGATTGAATTGCCGAAAGTCAGATTTTTTATGAAATTTTGACCCCGGGGCTTAGGATTTTTTCAAAAATATATTTTTTTGCCGGTTAAGTTGTTGAGGGCTGATTTCTTCTATTTCCATTCCCAAACCTTTCAGAGGATCATTTGCAACCGTCTGGCACCATTTTTGAGTGAATTTCCGAAAGTCAGGTTTTTTATGAAATTGTGATCCCGGGCCTTAGGATTTTTTCAAAAAAATCTTATTCTGCCGGTGAAGTCGTCGAGGGCTGATTTCTTCTATTTCCATTCCCAAACCTTTCAGAGGATCATTTGCAACCGTCTGGCACCATTTTTGAGTGAATTTCCGAAAGTCAGGTTTTTTATGAAATTGTGATCCCGGGCCTTAGGATTTTTTCAAAAAAATCTTATTCTGCCGGTGAAGTTGTCGAGGGCTGATTTCTTCTATTTCCATTCCCAAACCTTTCAGAGGATCATTTGCAACCGACTGGCACCATTTTTGAGTGAATTGCCGAAAGGTAGATTTTTTATGAAATTGTGACCCCGGGGCTTAGGATTTTTTCAAAAAAATCTTTTTCTGCCGGTTAAGTTGTTGAGGGCTGATTTCTTTTCCTGTGATAAAAAGCCTTCTGTTTCAACCGCCAAACCTTTCAGGGGATCATTTGGAACCGTTTGGCACCATTTTTGAGTGAATTGCCGAAAGTCAGATTTTTTATGAAATTGTGACCCCGGGGCTTAGGATTTTTTCAAAAATATATTTTTCTGCCGGTTAAGTTGTTGAGGGCTGATTTCTTCTATTTCCATTCCCAAACCTTTCAGAGGATCATTTGCAACCGTCTGGCACCATTTTTGAGTGAATTGCCGAAAGTCAGGTTTTTTATGAAATTGTGACCCCGGGGCTTAGGATTTTTTCAAAAATATATTTTTCTGCCGGTTAAGTTGTTGAGGGCTGATTTCTTCTATTTCCATTCCCAAACCTTTCAGAGGATCATTTGCAACCGTCTGGCACCATTTTTGAGTGAATTGCCGAAAGTCAGGTTTTTTATGAAATTTTGACCCCGGGGCTTAGGATTTTTTCAAAAAAATCTTTTTCTGCCTGTTATGTTGTTTAGGGCTGATTTCTTTTCCTGTAATAAATAGCCTTCTGTTTCAACCGCCAAATCTTTCAGGGGAGAATTTGGAAGCTTTTGGCACAATTTTTGAGTGAATTGCGAAAAGGCAGATTTTTTATGAAATTGTGACACCGGGGGTTAGGGATTTTTTCAAAAAAATCTTTTTCTGCCGATTAAGTTGTCGAGGGCTGATTTCTTCTATTTCCATTGCCAAACCTTTCAGAGGATCATTTGCAACCGTCTGGCACCATTTTTGAGTGAATTGCCGAAAGTCAGATTTTTTATGAAATTGTGATCCCGGGCCTTAGGATTTTTTCAAAAAAATCTTATTCTGCCGGTGAAGTTGTCGAGGTCTGACTTGTGTCCTGTGATAAAAAGCCATCTGTTTTGACCGCCAAACCATTCAGGGCAGCATTTGGAACCGGTTGGCACCATTTTTGAGTGAATTGCCGAAAGTCATATTTTTTAATGAAATTCTGACCCCGGGAATTAAGGATTTTTTCCAATAAATCTTTTTCTGCCGGTTAAGTTGTCGAGGGCTGATTTCTTCAATTTCCATTCCAAAAACTTTCAGAGGATCATTTGCAACCGTCTGGCACCATTTTTGAGTGAATTGCCGAAAGTCAGATTTTTTATGAAATTGTGACCCCTGGGCTTAGGATTTTTTCAAAAAAACCTTTTTCTGCCGGTTAAGTTGTTGAGGGCTGATTTCTTTTCCTGTGATAAAAAGCCTTCTGTTTCAACCGCCAAACCTTTCAGGGGATCATTTGGAACCTTTTGGCACAATTTTTGAGTGAATTTCCAAAAGTCAGATTTTTTTATGCAATTGTGACCCCGGGGCTTAGGATTTTTTCAAAAAAATATTTTTCTGCCGGTTAAGTTGTTGAGGGCTGATTTCTTTTCCTGTGATAAAAAGCCTTCTGTATCAACCGCCAAAACTTTCAGGGGAGCATTTGGAACCGTTTGGCACCATTTTTGAGTGAATTGCCGAAAGTCAGATTTTTTATGAAATTGTGAGCCCGGGGCTTAGGATTTTTTCAAAAAAATCTTTTTCTGCCGGTTAAGTTGTTGAGGGCTGATTTCTTTTCCTGTGATAGAAAGCCTTCTGTTTCAACCGCCAAACCTTTCAGGGGATCATTTGGAACCTTTTGGCACCATTTTTGAGTGAATTGCCGAAAGTTAGATTGTTTATGAAATTCTGACCCCGGGGCTTAAGGATTTTTTCCAATAAATCTTTTTCTGCCGTTTAAGTTGTTGAGGGCTGATTTCTTTTCCTGTGATAGAAAGCCTTCTGTTTCAACCGCCAAACCTTTCAGGGGATCTTTTGGAACCTTTTGACACCATTTTTGAGTGAATTGCCAAAAGTCAGATTTTTAATGAAATTGTGACTCAGTATTTTTTCAAAAAAATCTTTTTCTGCCGGTTAAGTTGGTGAGGGCTGATTTCTTTTCCTGTGATAAAAAGCCTTCTGTTTCAACCGCCAAACCTTTCAGGGGACCATTTGGAACCGTTTGGCACAATTTTTGAGTGAATTGCCGAAAGTCAGATTTTGTATGAAATTGTGACCCCGGAGCTTAGGGATTTTTCCAAAAAGATCTTTTTCTGCCGGTTATGTTGTTGAGGGCTGATTTCTTCTATTTCCATTCCCAAACCTTTCAGAGGATCATTTACAACCGTCTGGCACCATTTTTGAGTGAATTGCCGAAAGTCAGATTTTTTATGAAATTGTGACCCCGGGGCTTAGGATTTTTTCAAAAAAATCTTTTTCTGCCGGTTAAGTTGTTGAGGGCTGATTTCTTTTCCTGTAATAAAAAGCCTTCTGTTTCAACCGCCTAACCTTTCAGGGGATCATTTGGAACCGTTTGGCACAATTTTTGAGTGAATTGCCAGAAGTCAAATTTTTTATGAAATTGTGAGCCCGGGGCTTAGGATTTTTTCAAAAATATATTTTTCTGCCGGTTAAGTTGTTGAGGGCTGATTTCTTCTATTTCCATTCCCAAACCTTTCAGAGGATCATTTGCAACCGTCTGGCACCATTTTTGAGTGAATTGCCGAATGTCAGATTTTTTATGAAATTGTGACCCCGGGGCTTAGGGATTTTTTCAAAAAAATCTTTCTCTGCCGGTTAAGTTGTCGAGGGCTGATTTCTTTTCCTGTGATAGAAAGCCTTCTGTTTCAAAAGCCAAACCTTTCAGGGGAGAATTTGGAACCTTTTGACACCATGTTTGAGTGAATTGCCAAAAGTCAGATTTTTAATGAAATTGTGACTCAGGATTTTTTCAAAAAAATCTTTTTCTGCCGGTTAAGTTGGTGAGGGCTGATTTCTTTTCCTGTGATAAAAAACCTTCTGTTTCAACCGCCAAACCTTTCAGGGGATCATTTGGAACCGTTTGGCACCATTTTTGATTGAATTGCCGAAAGTCAGATTTTTTATGAAATTTTGACCCCGGGGCTTAGGATTTTTTCAAAAATATATTTTTCTGCCGGTTAAGTTGTTGAGGGTTGATTTCTTCTATTTCCATTCCCAAACCTTTCAGAGGATCATTTGCAACCGTCTGGCACCATTTTTGAGTGAATTTCCGAAAGTCAGGTTTTTTATGAAATTGTGATCCCGGGCCTTAGGATTTTTTCAAAAAAATCTTATTCTGCCGGTGAAGTCGTCGAGGGCTGATTTCTTCTATTTCCATTCCCAAACCTTTCAGAGGATCATTTGCAACCGTCTGGCACCATTTTTGAGTGAATTTCCGAAAGTCAGGTTTTTTATGAAATTGTGATCCCGGGCCTTAGGATTTTTTCAAAAAAATCTTATTCTGCCGGTGAAGTTGTCGAGGGCTGATTTCTTCTATTTCCATTCCCAAACCTTTCAGAGGATCATTTGCAACCGACTGGCACCATTTTTGAGTGAATTGCCGAAAGGTAGATTTTTTATGAAATTGTGACCCCGGGGCTTAGGATTTTTTCAAAAAAATCTTTTTCTGCCGGTTAAGTTGTTGAGGGCTGATTTCTTTTCCTGTGATAAAAAGCCTTCTGTTTCAACCGCCAAACCTTTCAGGGGATCATTTGGAACCGTTTGGCACCATTTTTGAGTGAATTGCCGAAAGTCAGATTTTTTATGAAATTGTGACCCCGGGGCTTAGGATTTTTTCAAAAATATATTTTTCGGCCGGTTAAGTTGTTGAGGGCTGATTTCTTCTATTTCCATTCCCAAACCTTTCAGAGGATCATTTGCAACCGTCTGGCACCATTTTTGAGTGAATTGCCGAAAGTCAGGTTTTTTATGAAATTGTGACCCCGGGGCTTAAGATTTTTTCAAAAATATATTTTTCTGCCGGTTAAGTTGTTGAGGGCTGATTTCTTCTATTTCCATTCCCAAACCTTTCAGAGGATCATTTGCAACCGTCTGGCACCATTTTTGAGTGAATTGCCGAAAGTCAGGTTTTTTATGAAATTTTGACCCCGGGGCTTAGGATTTTTTCAAAAAAATCTTTTTCTGCCTGTTATGTTGTTTAGGGCTGATTTCTTTTCCTGTAATAAATAGCCTTCTGTTTCAACCGCCAAATCTTTCAGGGGAGAATTTGGAAGCTTTTGGCACAATTTTTGAGTGAATTGCGAAAAGGCAGATTTTTTATGAAATTGTGACACCGGGGGTTAGGGATTTTTTCAAAAAAATCTTTTTCTGCCGATTAAGTTGTCGAGGGCTGATTTCTTCTATTTCCATTGCCAAACCTTTCAGAGGATCATTTGCAACCGTCTGGCACCATTTTTGAGTGAATTGCCGAAAGTCAGATTTTTTATGAAATTGTGATCCCGGGCCTTAGGATTTTTTCAAAAAAATCTTATTCTGCCGGTGAAGTTGTCGAGGTCTGATTTCTTCTATTTCCATTCCCAAACCTTTCAGAGGATCATTTGCAACCGACTGGCACCATTTTTGAGTGAATTGCCGAAAGTTAGATTTTTTATGAAATTGTGACCCCGGGCCTTAGGATTTTTTCAAAAAAATCTTTTTCTGCCGGTTAAGTTGTTGAGGGCTGATTTCTTTTCCTGTGATAAAAAGCCTTCTGTTTCAACCGCCAAACCTTTCAGGGGATCATTTGGAACCGTTTGGCATAATTTTGGAGTGAATTGCCAGAAGTCAGATTTTTTATGAAATTGTGACCCCGGGGCTTAGGATTTTTTCAAAAAAATCTTTTCCGCCGGTTATGTTGTTGAGGGCTGATATCTTTTCCTGTGATAAAAAGCCTTCTGTTTCAACCGCCAAATCTTTCAGGGGAGAATTTGGAAGCTTTTGGCACAATTTTTGAGTGAATTGCGAAAAGGCAGATTTTTTATGAAATTGTGACACCGGGGGTTAGGGATTTTTTCAAAAAAAGCTTTTTCTGCCGATTAAGTTGACGAGGGCTGATTTCTTCTATTTCCATTCCCAAACCTTTCAGAGGATCATTTGCAACCGTCTGGCACCATTTTTGAGTGAATTGCCGAAAGTCAGATTTTTTATGAAATTGTGATCCCGGGCCTTAGGATTTTTTCAAAAAAATCTTTTTCTGCCGGTTAAATTGTTGAGGGCTCATTTCTTCTATTTCCATTCCCAAACCTTTCAGAGGATCATTTGCAACCGTCTGGCACCATTTTTGAGTGAATTGCCGAATGTCAGATTTTTTATGAAATTGTGACCCCGGGGCTTAGGGATTTTTTCAAAAAAATCTTTCTCTGCCGGTTAAGTTGTCGAGGGCTGATTTCTTTTCCTGTGATAGAAAGCCTTCTGTTTCAAAAGCCAAACCTTTCAGGGGAGAATTTGGAACCTTTTGACACCATGTTTGAGTGAATTGCCAAAAGTCAGATTTTTAATGAAATTGTGACTCAGGATTTTTTCAAAAAAATCTTTTTCTGCCGGTTAAGTTGGTGAGGGCTGATTTCTTTTCCTGTGATAAAAAACCTTCTGTTTCAACCGCCAAACCTTTCAGGGGATCATTTGGAACCGTTTGGCACCATTTTTGATTGAATTGCCGAAAGTCAGATTTTTTATGAAATTTTGACCCCGGGGCTTAGGATTTTTTCAAAAATATATTTTTTTGCCGGTTAAGTTGTTGAGGGCTGATTTCTTCTATTTCCATTCCCAAACCTTTCAGAGGATCATTTGCAACCGTCTGGCACCATTTTTGAGTGAATTTCCGAAAGTCAGGTTTTTTATGAAATTGTGATCCCGGGCCTTAGGATTTTTTCAAAAAAATCTTATTCTGCCGGTGAAGTCGTCGAGGGCTGATTTCTTCTATTTCCATTCCCAAACCTTTCAGAGGATCATTTGCAACCGTCTGGCACCATTTTTGAGTGAATTTCCGAAAGTCAGGTTTTTTATGAAATTGTGATCCCGGGCCTTAGGATTTTTTCAAAAAAATCTTATTCTGCCGGTGAAGTTGTCGAGGGCTGATTTCTTCTATTTCCATTCCCAAACCTTTCAGAGGATCATTTGCAACCGACTGGCACCATTTTTGAGTGAATTGCCGAAAGGTAGATTTTTTATGAAATTGTGACCCCGGGGCTTAGGATTTTTTCAAAAAAATCTTTTTCTGCCGGTTAAGTTGTTGAGGGCTGATTTCTTTTCCTGTGATAAAAAGCCTTCTGTTTCAACCGCCAAACCTTTCAGGGGATCATTTGGAACCGTTTGGCACCATTTTTGAGTGAATTGCCGAAAGTCAGATTTTTTATGAAATTGTGACCCCGGGGCTTAGGATTTTTTCAAAAATATATTTTTCTGCCGGTTAAGTTGTTGAGGGCTGATTTCTTCTATTTCCATTCCCAAACCTTTCAGAGGATCATTTGCAACCGTCTGGCACCATTTTTGAGTGAATTGCCGAAAGTCAGGTTTTTTATGAAATTGTGACCCCGGGGCTTAGGATTTTTTCAAAAATATATTTTTCTGCCGGTTAAGTTGTTGAGGGCTGATTTCTTCTATTTCCATTCCCAAACCTTTCAGAGGATCATTTGCAACCGTCTGGCACCATTTTTGAGTGAATTGCCGAAAGTCAGGTTTTTTATGAAATTTTGACCCCGGGGCTTAGGATTTTTTCAAAAAAATCTTTTTCTGCCTGTTATGTTGTTTAGGGCTGATTTCTTTTCCTGTAATAAATAGCCTTCTGTTTCAACCGCCAAATCTTTCAGGGGAGAATTTGGAAGCTTTTGGCACAATTTTTGAGTGAATTGCGAAAAGGCAGATTTTTTATGAAATTGTGACACCGGGGGTTAGGGATTTTTTCAAAAAAATCTTTTTCTGCCGATTAAGTTGTCGAGGGCTGATTTCTTCTATTTCCATTGCCAAACCTTTCAGAGGATCATTTGCAACCGTCTGGCACCATTTTTGAGTGAATTGCCGAAAGTCAGATTTTTTATGAAATTGTGATCCCGGGCCTTAGGATTTTTTCAAAAAAATCTTATTCTGCCGGTGAAGTTGTCGAGGTCTGACTTGTGTCCTGTGATAAAAAGCCATCTGTTTTGACCGCCAAACCATTCAGGGCAGCATTTGGAACCGGTTGGCACCATTTTTGAGTGAATTGCCGAAAGTCATATTTTTTAATGAAATTCTGACCCCGGGAATTAAGGATTTTTTCCAATAAATCTTTTTCTGCCGGTTAAGTTGTCGAGGGCTGATTTCTTCAATTTCCATTCCAAAAACTTTCAGAGGATCATTTGCAACCGTCTGGCACCATTTTTGAGTGAATTGCCGAAAGTCAGATTTTTTATGAAATTGTGACCCCTGGGCTTAGGATTTTTTCAAAAAAACCTTTTTCTGCCGGTTAAGTTGTTGAGGGCTGATTTCTTTTCCTGTGATAAAAAGCCTTCTGTTTCAACCGCCAAACCTTTCAGGGGATCATTTGGAACCTTTTGGCACAATTTTTGAGTGAATTTCCAAAAGTCAGATTTTTTTATGCAATTGTGACCCCGGGGCTTAGGATTTTTTCAAAAAAATATTTTTCTGCCGGTTAAGTTGTTGAGGGCTGATTTCTTTTCCTGTGATAAAAAGCCTTCTGTATCAACCGCCAAAACTTTCAGGGGAGCATTTGGAACCGTTTGGCACCATTTTTGAGTGAATTGCCGAAAGTCAGATTTTTTATGAAATTGTGAGCCCGGGGCTTAGGATTTTTTCAAAAAAATCTTTTTCTGCCGGTTAAGTTGTTGAGGGCTGATTTCTTTTCCTGTGATAGAAAGCCTTCTGTTTCAACCGCCAAACCTTTCAGGGGATCATTTGGAACCTTTTGGCACCATTTTTGAGTGAATTGCCGAAAGTTAGATTGTTTATGAAATTCTGACCCCGGGGCTTAAGGATTTTTTCCAATAAATCTTTTTCTGCCGTTTAAGTTGTTGAGGGCTGATTTCTTTTCCTGTGATAGAAAGCCTTCTGTTTCAACCGCCAAACCTTTCAGGGGATCTTTTGGAACCTTTTGACACCATTTTTGAGTGAATTGCCAAAAGTCAGATTTTTAATGAAATTGTGACTCAGTATTTTTTCAAAAAAATCTTTTTCTGCCGGTTAAGTTGGTGAGGGCTGATTTCTTTTCCTGTGATAAAAAGCCTTCTGTTTCAACCGCCAAACCTTTCAGGGGACCATTTGGAACCGTTTGGCACAATTTTTGAGTGAATTGCCGAAAGTCAGATTTTGTATGAAATTGTGACCCCGGAGCTTAGGGATTTTTCCAAAAAGATCTTTTTCTGCCGGTTATGTTGTTGAGGGCTGATTTCTTCTATTTCCATTCCCAAACCTTTCAGAGGATCATTTACAACCGTCTGGCACCATTTTTGAGTGAATTGCCGAAAGTCAGATTTTTTATGAAATTGTGACCCCGGGGCTTAGGATTTTTTCAAAAAAATCTTTTTCTGCCGGTTAAGTTGTTGAGGGCTGATTTCTTTTCCTGTAATAAAAAGCCTTCTGTTTCAACCGCCTAACCTTTCAGGGGATCATTTGGAACCGTTTGGCACAATTTTTGAGTGAATTGCCAGAAGTCAAATTTTTTATGAAATTGTGAGCCCGGGGCTTAGGATTTTTTCAAAAATATATTTTTCTGCCGGTTAAGTTGTTGAGGGCTGATTTCTTCTATTTCCATTCCCAAACCTTTCAGAGGATCATTTGCAACCGTCTGGCACCATTTTTGAGTGAATTGCCGAATGTCAGATTTTTTATGAAATTGTGACCCCGGGGCTTAGGGATTTTTTCAAAAAAATCTTTCTCTGCCGGTTAAGTTGTCGAGGGCTGATTTCTTTTCCTGTGATAGAAAGCCTTCTGTTTCAAAAGCCAAACCTTTCAGGGGAGAATTTGGAACCTTTTGACACCATGTTTGAGTGAATTGCCAAAAGTCAGATTTTTAATGAAATTGTGACTCAGGATTTTTTCAAAAAAATCTTTTTCTGCCGGTTAAGTTGGTGAGGGCTGATTTCTTTTCCTGTGATAAAAAACCTTCTGTTTCAACCGCCAAACCTTTCAGGGGATCATTTGGAACCGTTTGGCACCATTTTTGATTGAATTGCCGAAAGTCAGATTTTTTATGAAATTTTGACCCCGGGGCTTAGGATTTTTTCAAAAATATATTTTTCTGCCGGTTAAGTTGTTGAGGGTTGATTTCTTCTATTTCCATTCCCAAACCTTTCAGAGGATCATTTGGAACCGTTTGGCACCATTTTTGAGTGAATTTCCGAAAGTCAGGTTTTTTATGAAATTGTGATCCCGGGCCTTAGGATTTTTTCAAAAAAATCTTATTCTGCCGGTGAAGTCGTCGAGGGCTGATTTCTTCTATTTCCATTCCCAAACCTTTCAGAGGATCATTTGCAACCGTCTGGCACCATTTTTGAGTGAATTTCCGAAAGTCAGGTTTTTTATGAAATTGTGATCCCGGGCCTTAGGATTTTTTCAAAAAAATCTTATTCTGCCGGTGAAGTTGTCGAGGGCTGATTTCTTCTATTTCCATTCCCAAACCTTTCAGAGGATCATTTGCAACCGACTGGCACCATTTTTGAGTGAATTGCCGAAAGGTAGATTTTTTATGAAATTGTGACCCCGGGGCTTAGGATTTTTTCAAAAAAATCTTTTTCTGCCGGTTAAGTTGTTGAGGGCTGATTTCTTTTCCTGTGATAAAAAGCCTTCTGTTTCAACCGCCAAACCTTTCAGGGGATCATTTGGAACCGTTTGGCACCATTTTTGAGTGAATTGCCGAAAGTCAGATTTTTTATGAAATTGTGACCCCGGGGCTTAGGATTTTTTCAAAAATATATTTTTCGGCCGGTTAAGTTGTTGAGGGCTGATTTCTTCTATTTCCATTCCCAAACCTTTCAGAGGATCATTTGCAACCGTCTGGCACCATTTTTGAGTGAATTGCCGAAAGTCAGGTTTTTTATGAAATTGTGACCCCGGGGCTTAAGATTTTTTCAAAAATATATTTTTCTGCCGGTTAAGTTGTTGAGGGCTGATTTCTTCTATTTCCATTCCCAAACCTTTCAGAGGATCATTTGCAACCGTCTGGCACCATTTTTGAGTGAATTGCCGAAAGTCAGGTTTTTTATGAAATTTTGACCCCGGGGCTTAGGATTTTTTCAAAAAAATCTTTTTCTGCCTGTTATGTTGTTTAGGGCTGATTTCTTTTCCTGTAATAAATAGCCTTCTGTTTCAACCGCCAAATCTTTCAGGGGAGAATTTGGAAGCTTTTGGCACAATTTTTGAGTGAATTGCGAAAAGGCAGATTTTTTATGAAATTGTGACACCGGGGGTTAGGGATTTTTTCAAAAAAATCTTTTTCTGCCGATTAAGTTGTCGAGGGCTGATTTCTTCTATTTCCATTGCCAAACCTTTCAGAGGATCATTTGCAACCGTCTGGCACCATTTTTGAGTGAATTGCCGAAAGTCAGATTTTTTATGAAATTGTGATCCCGGGCCTTAGGATTTTTTCAAAAAAATCTTATTCTGCCGGTGAAGTTGTCGAGGTCTGATTTCTTCTATTTCCATTCCCAAACCTTTCAGAGGATCATTTGCAACCGACTGGCACCATTTTTGAGTGAATTGCCGAAAGTTAGATTTTTTATGAAATTGTGACCCCGGGCCTTAGGATTTTTTCAAAAAAATCTTTTTCTGCCGGTTAAGTTGTTGAGGGCTGATTTCTTTTCCTGTGATAAAAAGCCTTCTGTTTCAACCGCCAAACCTTTCAGGGGATCATTTGGAACCGTTTGGCATAATTTTGGAGTGAATTGCCAGAAGTCAGATTTTTTATGAAATTGTGACCCCGGGGCTTAGGATTTTTTCAAAAAAATCTTTTCCGCCGGTTATGTTGTTGAGGGCTGATATCTTTTCCTGTGATAAAAAGCCTTCTGTTTCAACCGCCAAATCTTTCAGGGGAGAATTTGGAAGCTTTTGGCACAATTTTTGAGTGAATTGCGAAAAGGCAGATTTTTTATGAAATTGTGACACCGGGGGTTAGGGATTTTTTCAAAAAAAGCTTTTTCTGCCGATTAAGTTGACGAGGGCTGATTTCTTCTATTTCCATTCCCAAACCTTTCAGAGGATCATTTGCAACCGTCTGGCACCATTTTTGAGTGAATTGCCGAAAGTCAGATTTTTTATGAAATTGTGATCCCGGGCCTTAGGATTTTTTCAAAAAAATCTTTCTCTGCCGGTTAAGTTGTCGAGGGCTGACTTGTGTCCTGTGATAAAAAGCCATCTGTTTTGACCGCCAAACCATTCAGGGCAGCATTTGGAACCGGTTGGCACCATTTTTGAGTGAATTGCCGAAAGTCATATTTTTTAATGAAATTCTGACCCCGGGAATTAAGGATTTTTTCCAATAAATCTTTTTCTGCCGGTTAAGTTGTCGAGGGCTGATTTCTTCAATTTCCATTCCAAAAACTTTCAGAGGATCATTTGCAACCGTCTGGCACCATTTTTGAGTGAATTGCCGAAAGTCAGATTTTTTATGAAATTGTGACCCCTGGGCTTAGGATTTTTTCAAAAAAACCTTTTTCTGCCGGTTAAGTTGTTGAGGGCTGATTTCTTTTGCTGTGATAAAAAGCCTTCTGTTTCAACCGCCAAACCTTTCAGGGGAGAATTTGGAACCGTTTGGCACCATTTTTGAGTGAATTGCCGAAAGTCAGATTTTTTATGAAATTGTGAGCCCGGGGCTTAGGATTTTTTCAAAAAAATCTTTTTCTGCCGGTTAAGTTGTTGAGGGCTGATTTCTTTTCCTGTGATAGAAAGCCTTCTGTTTCAACCGCCAAACCTTTCAGGGGATCATTTGGAACCTTTTGGCACCATTTTTGAGTGAATTGCCGAAAGTTAGATTGTTTATGAAATTCTGACCCCGGGGCTTAAGGATTTTTTCCAATAAATCTTTTTCTGCCGTTTAAGTTGTTGAGGGCTGATTTCTTTTCCTGTGATAGAAAGCCTTCTGTTTCAACCGCCAAACCTTTCAGGGGATCTTTTGGAACCTTTTGACACCATTTTTGAGTGAATTGCCAAAAGTCAGATTTTTAATGAAATTGTGACTCAGTATTTTTTCAAAAAAATCTTTTTCTGCCGGTTAAGTTGGTGAGGGCTGATTTCTTTTCCTGTGATAAAAAGCCTTCTGTTTCAACCGCCAAACCTTTCAGGGGACCATTTGGAACCGTTTGGCACAATTTTTGAGTGAATTGCCGAAAGTCAGATTTTGTATGAAATTGTGACCCCGGAGCTTAGGGATTTTTCCAAAAAGATCTTTTTCTGCCGGTTATGTTGTTGAGGGCTGATTTCTTCTATTTCCATTCCCAAACCTTTCAGAGGATCATTTGCAACCGTCTGGCACCATTTTTGAGTGAATTGCCGAAAGTCAGATTTTTTATGAAATTGTGACCCCGGGGCTTAGGATTTTTTCAAAAAAATCTTTTTCTGCCGGTTAAGTTGTTGAGGGCTGATTTCTTTTCCTGTGATAAAAAGCCTTCTGTTTCAACCGCCAAATCTTTCAGGGGAGAATTTGGAAGCTTTTGGCACAATTTTTGAGTGAATTGCGAAAAGGCAGATTTTTTATGAAATTGTGACCCCGGGGGTTAGGGATTTTTTCATAAAAATCTTTTTCTGCCGATTAAGTTGTTGAGGGCTGATTTCGTGTCCTGTGATAAAAAGCCATCTGTTTCAACCGCCAAACCTTTCAGGAGAGAATTTGGAACCTTTTGGCACAATTTTTGAGTGAATTGCCAAAAGTCAGATTTTTTTATGCAATTGTGACCCCGGGGCTTAGGATTTTTTCAAAAAAATCTTTTTCTGCCGGTTAAGTTGTCGAGGGCTGATTTCTTTTCCTGCGATAAAAAGCCTTCTGTTTCAACCGCCAAACCTTTCAGGGGATCATTTGGAACCGTTTGGCACAATTTTTGAGTGAATTGCCAGAAGTCAGATTTTTTATGAAATTGTGACCCCGGGGCTTAGGATTTTTTCAAAAAAATCTTTTTCTGCCGGTTATGTTGTTGAGGGCTGATTTCTTTTCCTGTGATAAAAAGCCTTCTGTTTCAACCGCCAAACCTTTCAGGGGATCATTTGGTACCGTTTGGCACCATTTTTGAGTGAATTGACGAAAGTCAGATTTTTTATGAAATTGTGACCCCGGGGCTTAGGATTTTTTCAAAAATATATTTTTCTGCCGGTTAAGTTGTTGAGGGCTGATTTCTTCTATTTCCATTCCCAAACCTTTCAGAGGATCATTTGCAACCGTCTGGCACCATTTTTGAGTGAATTGCCGAAAGTCAGATTTTTTATGAAATTGTGACCCCGGGGCTTTAGGATTTTTTCAAAAAAATCTTTTTCTGCCGGTTAAGTTGTTGAGGGCTGATTTCTTTTCCTGTGATAGAAAGCCTTCTGTTTCAACCGCCAAACCTTTCAGGGGATCATTTGGAACCTTTTGGCACCATTTTTGAGTGAATTGCCGAAAGTTAGATTGTTTATGAAATTCTGACCCCGGGGCTTAAGCATTTTTTCCAATAAATCTTTTTCTGCCGTTTAAGTTGTTGAGGGCTCATTTCTTTTCCTGTGATAGAAAGCCTTCTCTTTCAACCGCCAAACCTTTCAGGGGATCTTTTGGAACCTTTTGACACCATTTTTGAGTGAATTGCCAAAAGTCAGATTTTTAATGAAATTGTGACTCAGTATTTTTTCAAAAAAATCTTTTTCTGCCGGTTAAGTTGGTGAGGGCTGATTTCTTTTCCTGTGATAAAAAGCCTTCTGTTTCAACCGCCAAATCTTTCAGGGGAGAATTTGGAAGCTTTTGGCACAATTTTTGAGTGAATTGCGAAAAGGCAGATTTTTTATGAAATTGTGACCCCGGGGGTTAGGGATTTTTTCATAAAAATCTTTTTCTGCCGATTAAGTTGTCGAGGGCTGATTTCTTCTATTTCCATTCCCAAACCTTTCAGAGGATCATTTGCAACCGTCTGGCACCATTTTTGAGTGAATTGCCGAAAGTCAGATTTTTTATGAAATTGTGATCCCGGGCCTTAGGATTTTTTCAAAAAAATCTTTTTCTGCCGGTTAAGTTGTCGAGAGCTGATTTCGTGTCCTGTGATAAATAGCCTTCTGTTTCAACCGCCAAACCTTTCAGGGGATCATTTGGAACCGTTTGGCACAATTTTTGAGTGAATTGCCAGAAGTCAGATTTTTTATGAAATTGTAACCCCGGGGCTTAGGGATTTTTTCAAAAAAATCTTTCTCTGCCGGTTAAGTTGTCGAGGGCTGATTTCTTTTCCTGTGATAGAAAGCCTTCTGTTTCAAAAGCCAAACCTTTCAGGGGAGAATTTGGAACCTTTTGACACCATGTTTGAGTGAATTGCCAAAAGTCAGATTTTTTATGAAATTGTGACTCAGGATTTTTTCAAAAAAATCTTTTTCTGCCGGTTAAGTTGGTGAGGGCTGATTTCTTTTCCTGTGATAAAAAACCTTCTGTTTCAACCGCCAAACCTTTCAGGGGATCATTTGGAACCGTTTGGCATAATTTTTGAGTGAATTGCCAGAAGTCAGATTTTTTATGAAATTGTGACCCCGGGGCTTAGGATTTTTTCAAAAAAATCATTTTCTGCCGGTTATGTTGTTGAGGGCTGATTTCTTTTCCTGTGATAAAAAGCCTTCTTTTTCAACCGCCAAACCTTTCAGGGGATCATTTGGAACCGTTTGGCACCATTTTTGATTGAATTGCCGAAAGTCAGATTTTTTATGAAATTTTGACCCCGGGGCTTAGGATTTTTTCAAAAAAATCTTTTTCTGCCGGTTAAGTTGTTGAGGGCTGATTTCTTTTCCTGTGATAAAAAGCCTTCGGTTTCAATCGCCAAACCTTTCAGGGGATCATTTGGAACCGTTTGGCACCATTTTTGAGTGAATTGCCGAAAGTCAGATTTTTTATGAAATTGTGACCCCGGGGCTTAGGATTTTTTCAAAAAAATCTTTTTCTGCCGGTTATGTTGTTGAGGGCTGATTTCTTTTCCTGTGATAAAAAGCCTTCTGTTTCAACCGCCAAACCTTTCAGGGGATCATTTGGAACCGTTTGGCACCATTTTTGATTGAATTGCCGAAAGTCAGATTTTTTATGAAATTTTGACCCCGGGGCTTAGGATTTTTTCAAAAAAATCTTTTTCTGCCGGTTAAGTTGTTGAGGGCTGATTTCTTTTCCTGTGATAAAAAGCCTTCGGTTTCAACCGCCAAACCTTTCAGGGGATCATTTGGAACCGTTTGGCACCATTTTTGAGTGAATTGCCGAAAGTCAGATTTTTTATGAAATTGTGACCCCGGGGCTTAGGATTTTTTCAAAAAAATCTTTTTCTGCCGGTTATGTTGTTGAGGGCTGATTTCTTCTATTTCCATTCCCAAACCTTTCAGAGGATCATTTGCAACCATCTGGCACCATTTTTGAGTGAATTGCCGAAAGTCAGGTTTTTTATGAAATTTTGACCCCGGGGCTTAGGATTTTTTCAAAAAAATCTTTTTCTGCCTGTTATGTTGTTGAGGGCTGATTTCTTTTCCTGTAATAAATAGCCTTCTGTTGCAAGCGCCAAATCTTTCATGGGAGAATCTGGAAGCTTTTGGCACAATTTTTGAGTGAATTGCGAAAAGGCAGATTTTTTATGAAATTGTGACACCGGGGGTTAGGGATTTTTTCAAAAAAATCTTTTTCTGCCGGTTAAGTTGTTGAGGGCTGATTTCTTTTCCTGTGATAAAAAGCCTTCTGTTTCAACTGCCAAACTTTCAGGGGATCATTTGGAACCGTTTGGCATAATTTTTGAGTGAATTTCCAAAAGTCAGATTTTTTTATGCAATTGTGACCCCGGGGCTTAGGATTTTTTCAAAAAAATCTTTTTCTGCCGGTTAAGTTGTTGAGGGCTGATTTCTTTTCCTGTAATAAAAAGCCTTCTGTTTCAACCGCCAAACCTTTCAGGGGATCATTTGGAACCGTTTGGCACAATTTTTGAATGAATTGCCAGAAGTCAGATTTTTTATGAAATTGTGACCCCGGGCTTAGGATTTTTTCAAAAAAATATTTTTCTGCCGGTTATGTTGTTGAGGGCTGATTTCTTCTCCTGTGATAAAAAGCCTTCTGTTTCAACCGCCAAACCTTTCAGGGGATCATTTGAAACCGTTTGGCACCATTTTTGAGTGAATTGCCGAAAGTCAGATTTTTTATGAAATTGTGACCCCGGGTCTTAGGATTTTTTCAAAAATATATTTTTCTGCCGGTTAAGTTGTTGAGGGCTGATTTCTTTTATTTCCATTCCCAAACCTTTCAGAGGATCATTTGCAACCGTCTGGCACCATTTTTGAGTGAATTGCCAAAAGTCAGGTTTTTTATGAAATTGTGACCCCGGGGCTTAGGATTTTTTCAAAAATATATTTTTCTGCCGGTTAAGTTGTTGAGGGCTGATTTCTTCTATTTCCATTCCCAAACCTTTCAGAGGATCATTTGCAACCGTTTGGCACCATTTTTGAGTGAATTGCCGAAAGTCAGGTTTTTTATGAAATTTTGACCCCGGGGCTTAGGATTTTTTCAAAAAAATCTTTTTCTGCCTGTTATGTTGTTGAGGGCTGATTTCTTTTCCTGTAATAAATAGCCTTCTGTTTCAACCGCCAAATCTTTCAGGGGAGAATTTGGAAGCTTTTGGCACAATTTTTGAGTGAATTGCGAAAAGGCAGATTTTTTATGAAATTGTGACACCGGGGGTTAGGGATTTTTTCAAAAAAATCTTTTTCTGCCGATTAAGTTGTCGAGGGCTGATTTCTTCTATTTCCATTCCCAAACCTTTCAGAGGATCATTTGCAACCGTCTGGCACCATTTTTGAGTGAATTGCCGAAAGTCAGATTTTTTATGAAATTGTGATCCCGGGCCTTAGGATTTTTTCAAAAAAATCTTATTCTGCCGGTGAAGTTGTCGAGCTCTGATTTCTTCTATTTCCATTCCCAAACCTTTCAGAGGATCATTTGCAACCGACTGGCACCATTTTTGAGTGAATTGCCGAAAGATAGATTTTTTATGAAATTGTGACCCCGGGGCTTAGGATTTTTTCAAAAAAATCTTTTTCTGCCGGTTAAGTTGTTGAGGGCTGATTTCTTTTCCTGTGATAAAAAGCCTTCTGTTTCAACCGCCAAACCTTTCAGGGGATCATTTGGAACCGTTTGGCATAATTTTTGAGTGAATTTCCAAAAGTCAGATTTTTTTATGCAATTGTGACCCCGGGGCTTAGGATTTTTTCAAAAAAATCTTTTTCTGCCGGTTAAGTTGTTGAGGGCTGATTTCTTTTCCTGTGATAAAAAGCCTTCTGTTTCAACCGGCAAACCTTTCAGGGGATCATTTGGAACCGTTTGGCACAATTTTTGAGTGAATTGCCAGAAGTCAGATTTTTTATGAAATTGTGACCCCGGGGCTTAGGATTTTTTCAAAAAAATCTTTTTCTGCCGGTTATGTTGTTGAGGGCTGATTTCTTTTCCTGTGATAAAAAGCCTTCTGTTTCAACCGCCAAACCTTTCAGGGGATCATTTGGTACCGTTTGGCACCATTTTTGAGTGAATTGACGAAAGTCAGGTTTTTTATGAAATTTTGACCCCGGGGCTTAGGATTTTTTCAAAAAAATCTTTTTCTGCCGGTTATGTTGTTGAGGGCTGATTTCTTTTCCTGTGATAAAAAGCCTTCTGTTTCAACCGCCAAACCATTCAGGGGATCATTTGGAACCGTTTGGCATAATTTTGGAGTGAATTGCCAGAAGTCAGATTTTTTATGAAATTGTGACCCCGGGGCTTAGGATTTTTTCAAAAAAATCTTTTCCGCCGGTTATGTTGTTGAGGGCTGATTTCTTTTCCTGTGATAAAAAGCCTTCTGTTTCAACCGCCAAATCTTTCAGGGGAGAATTTGGAAGCTTTTGGCACAATTTTTGAGTGAATTGCGAAAAGGCAGATTTTTTATGAAATTGTGACACCGGGGGTTAGGGATTTTTTCAAAAAAATCTTTTTCTGCCGATTAAGTTGTCGAGGGCTGATTTCTTCTATTTCCATTCCCAAACCTTTCAGAGGATCATTTGCAACCGTCTGGCACCATTTTTGAGTGAATTGCCGAAAGTCAGATTTTTTATGAAATTGTGATCCCGGGCCTTAGGATTTTTTCAAAAAAATCTTATTCTGCCGGTGAAGTTGTCGAGGGCTGATTTCTTCAATTTCCATTCCAAAAACTTTCAGAGGATCATTTGCAACCGTCTGGCAACATTTTTGAGTGAATTGCCGAAAGTTAGATTTTGTATGAAATTGTGACCCCTGGTCTTAGGATTTTTTCAAAAAAATCTTTTTCTGCCGGTTAAGTTGTTGAGGGCTGATTTCTTTTGCTGTGATAAAAAGCCTTCTGTTTCAACCGCCAAACCTTTCAGGGGAGAATTTGGAACCTTTTGGCACAATTTTTGAGTGAATTTCCAAAAGTCAGATTTTTTTATGCAATTGTGACCCCGGGGCTTAGGATTTTTTCAAAAAAATATTTTTCTGCCGGTTAAGTTGTTGAGGGCTGATTTCTTTTCCTGTGATAAAAAGCCTTCTGTTTCAACCGCCAAAACTTTCAGGGGAGCATTTGGAACCGTTTGGCACCATTTTTGAGTGAATTGCCGAAAGTCAGATTTTTTAGAAATTGTGAGCCCGGGGCTTAGGGATTTTTTCAAAAAAAACTTTTTCTGCCGGTTAAGTTGTCGAGGGCTGATTTCTTCTATTTCCATTCCCAAACCTTTCAGAGGATCATTTGCAACCGTCTGGCACCATTTTTGAGTGAATTGCCGAAAGTCAGATTTTTTATGAAATTTTGACCCCGGGGCTTAGGATTTTTTCAAAAAAATCTTTTTCTGCCGGTTAAATTGTTGAGGGCTGATTTCTTCTATTTCCATTCCCAAACCTTTCAGAGGGTCATTTGCAACCGTCTGGCACCATTTTTGAGTGAATTGCCGAAAGTCAGACTTTTTATGAAATTGTTACCCCGGGGCTCAGGGATTTTTTCAAAAAAATCTTTTTCTACCGTTTAAGTTGTCGAGGGCTGATTTAGTGTCCTTTGATAAAAAGCCATCTGTTTCGACGGCCAAACCTTTCAGGGGAGAATTTGGAACCTTTTTGCCCAATTTTTGAGTGAATTGCCAAAAGTCAGATTTTCTATGAAATTGTGACCCCGGGGCTTAGATTTTTTTCAAAAATATTTTTTTCTGCCGGTGAAGTTGTTGAGGGCTGATTTCTTTTCCTGTGATAAAAAGCCTTCTGTTTCAACCGCCAAACCCTTTAGGGGATCATTTGGAACCGTTTGGCACCATTTTTGAGTGAATTGCCGAAAGTCAGATTTTTTATGAAATTGTGACCCCGGGGCTTGGGAATTTTTTCAAAAAAATCTTTTTCTGCTCGTTAAGTTGTCGAGGGCTGATTTCGTGTCCTCTGATAAAAAGCCTTCTGTTTCAACCGCCAAACCTTTCAGGGGAGAATTTGGAACCTTTTGGCACCATTTTTGAGTGAATTGCCGAAAGTCAGATTTTTTATGAAATTGTGACCCCGGGGCTTAGGGATTTTTTCAAAAAAATCTTTTTCTGCCGGTTAAGTTGTCAAGGGCTGATTTCTTCTATTTCCGTTCCCAAACCTTTCAGAGGATCATTTGCAACCGTCTGGCACCATTTTTGAGTGAATTCCCAAAAGTCAGATTTTTTATGAATTTGTGACCCCGGGGCTTAGGGATTTTTTCAAAAAAATCTTTTTCTGCCGGTTAAGTTGTCGAGGGCTGATTTCTTCTATTTCCATTCTCAAAACTTTCAGAGGATCATTTGCAACCGTCTGGCACCATTTTTGAGTGAATTGCCAAAAGTCAGATTTTTTATGAAATTGTGACCCCGGGGCTTAGATTTTTTTCAAAAATATGTTTTTCTGCCGGTGAAGTTGTCGAGGGCTGATTTCTTCTATTTCCATTCCCAAACCTTTCAGAGGATCATTTGCAACCGTCTGGCACCATTTTTGAGTGAATTGCCGAAAGTCAGATTTTTTATGAAATTGTGATCCCGGGCCTTAGGATTTTTTCAAAAAAATCTTTTTCTGCCGGTTAAATTGTTGAGGGCTCATTTCTTCTATTTCCATTCCCAAATCTTTCAGAGGATCATTTGCAACCGTCTGGCACCATTTTTGAGTGAATTGCCGAAAGTCAGACTTTTTATGAAATTGTTACCCCGGGGCTCAGGGATTTTTTCAAAAAAATCTTTTTCCACCGTTTAAGTTGTCGAGGGCTGATTTAGTGTCCTTTGATAAAAAGCCATATGTTTCGACGGCCAAACCTTTCAGGGGAGAATTTGGAACCTTTTTGCCCAATTTTTGAGTGAATTGCCAAAAGTCAGATTTTTTATGAAATTGTGACCCCGGGGCTTAGATTTTTTTCAAAAATATTTTTTTCTGCCGGTGAAGTTGTTGAGGGCTGATTTCTTTTCCTGTGATAAAAAGCCTTCTGTTTCAACCGCCAAACCCTTTAGGGGAGAATTTGGAACCTTTTGGCACCATTTTTGAGTGAATTGCCAATAGTCAGATTTTTTATGAAATTGTGACCCCGGGGATTAGAATTTTTTCAAAAAAATCTTTTTCTGCCAGTTAAGTTGTCGAGGGATGATTTCTTCTATTTCCCTTCCCAAACCTTTTAGAGGATCATTTGCCAACGTCTGGCACCATTTTTGAGTGAATTGCCAAAAGTCAGATTTTTTATGAAATTGTGACCCCGGGGCTTAGATTTTTTTCAAAAATATGTTTTTCTGCCGGTGAAGTTTTTGAGGGCTGATTTCTTTTCCTGTGATAAAAAGCCTTCTGTTTCAACAGCCAAAACTTTCAGGGGATCATTTGGAACCGTTTGGCACCATTTTTGAGTGAATTGCCGAAAGTCAGATTTTTTATGAAATTGTGACCCCGGGGCTTGGGAATTTTTTCAAAAAAATCTTTTTCTGCTCGTTAAGTTGTCGAGGGCTGATTTCATGTCCTCTGATAAAAAGCCTTCTGTTTCAACCGCCAAACCTTTCAGGGGAGAATTTGGAACCTTTTGGCACCATTTTTGAGTGAATTGCCGAAAGTCAGATTTTTTATGAAATTGTGACCCCGGGGCTTAGGGATTTTTTCAAAAAAATCTTTTTCTGCCGGTTAAGTTGTCAAGGGCTGATTTCTTCTATTTCCGTTCCCAAACCTTTCAGAGGATCATTTGCAACCGTCTGGCACCATTTTTGAGTGAATTCCCAAAAGTCAGATTTTTTATGAAATTGTGACCCCGGGGCTTAGGGATTTTTTCAAAAAAATCTTTTTCTGCCGGTTAAGTTGTCGAGGGCTGATTTCTTCTATTTCCATTCCCAAACCTTTCAGAGGATCATTTTCAACCGTCTGGCACCATTTTTGAGTGAATTGCCGAAAGTCAGATTTTTTATGAAATTTTGACCCCGGGGCTTAGGATTTTTTCAAAAAAATCTTTTTCTGCCGGTTAAGTTGTTGAGGGCTGATTTCTTCTATTTCCATTCCCAAAACTTTCAGAGGATCATTTGCAACCGTCTGGCACCATTTTTGAGTGAATTGCCAAAAGTCAGATTTTTTATGAAATTGTGACCCCGGGGCTTAGATTTTTTTCAAAAATATGTTTTTCTGCCGGTGAAGTTGTCGAGGGCTGATTTCTTCTATTTCCATTCCCAAACCTTTCAGAGGATCATTTGCAACCGTCTGGCACCATTTTTGAGTGAATTGCCGAAAGTCAGATTTTTTATGAAATTGTGATCCCGGGCCTTAGGATTTTTTCAAAAAAAACTTTTTCTGCCGGTTAAGTTGTCAAGGGCTGATTTAGTGTCCTTTGATAAAAAGCAATCTGTTTCGACGGCCAAACCTTTCAGGGGAGAATTTGGAACCTTTTTGCCCAATTTTTGAGTGAATTGCCAAAAGTCAGATTTTCTATGAAATTGTGACCCCGGGGCTTAGATTTTTTTCAAAAATATTTTTTTCTGCCGGTGAAGTTGTTGAGGGCTGATTTCTTTTCCTGTGATAAAAAGCCTTCTGTTTCAACCGCCAAACCCTTTAGGGGAGAATTTGGAACCTTTTGGCACCATTTTTGAGTGAATTGCCAATAGTCAGATTTTTTATGAAATTGTGACCCCGGGGATTAGAATTTTTTCAAAAAAATCTTTTTCTGCCAGTTAAGTTGTCGAGGGCTGATTTCTTCTATTTCCATTCCCAAACCTTTCAGAGGATCATTTGCAACCGTCTGGCACCATTTTTGAGTGAATTGCCGAAAGTCAGATTTTTTATGAATTTGTGACCCCGGGGCTTAGGGATTTTTTTTAAAAAAAATCTTTTTCTGCCGGTTAATATGTCGAGGGATGATTTCTTCTATTTCCCTTCCCAAACCTTTTAGAGGATCATTTGCCAACGTCTGGCACCATTTTTGAGTGAATTGCCAAAAGTCAGATTTTTTATGAAATTGTGACCCCGGGGCTTAGATTTTTTTCAAAAATATGTTTTTCTGCCGGTGAAGTTTTTGAGGGCTGATTTCTTTTCCTGTGATAAAAAGCCTTCTGTTTCAACAGCCAAAACTTTCAGGGGATCATTTGGAACCGTTTGGCACCATTTTTGAGTGAATTGCCGAAAGTCAGATTTTTTATGAAATTGTGACCCCGGGGCTTGGGAATTTTTTCAAAAAAATCTTTTTCTGCTCGTTAAGTTGTCGAGGGCTGATTTCGTGTCCTCTGATAAAAAGCCTTCTGTTTCAACCGCCAAACCTTTCAGGGGAGAATTTGGAACCTTTTGGCACCATTTTTGAGTGAATTGCCGAAAGTCAGATTTTTTATGAAATTGTGACCCCGGGGCTTAGGGATTTTTTCAAAAAAATCTTTTTCTGCCGGTTAAGTTGTCAAGGGCTGATTTCTTCTATTTCCGTTCCCAAACCTTTCAGAGGATCATTTGCAACCGTCTGGCACCATTTTTGAGTGAATTCCCAAAAGTCAGATTTTTTATGAATTTGTGACCCCGGGGCTTAGGGATTTTTTCAAAAAAATCTTTTTCTGCCGGTTAAGTTGTCGAGGGCTGATTTCTTCTATTTCCATTCTCAAAACTTTCAGAGGATCATTTGCAACCGTCTGGCACCATTTTTGAGTGAATTGCCAAAAGTCAGATTTTTTATGAAATTGTGACCCCGGGGCTTAGATTTTTTTCAAAAATATGTTTTTCTGCCGGTGAAGTTGTCGAGGGCTGATTTCTTCTATTTCCATTCCCAAACCTTTCAGAGGATCATTTGCAACCGTCTGGCACCATTTTTGAGTGAATTGCCGAAAGTCAGATTTTTTATGAAATTGTGATCCCGGGCCTTAGGATTTTTTCAAAAAAATCTTTTTCTGCCGGTTAAATTGTTGAGGGCTCATTTCTTCTATTTCCATTCCCAAATCTTTCAGAGGATCATTTGCAACCGTCTGGCACCATTTTTGAGTGAATTGCCGAAAGTCAGACTTTTTATGAAATTGTTACCCCGGGGCTCAGGGATTTTTTCAAAAAAATCTTTTTCCACCGTTTAAGTTGTCGAGGGCTGATTTAGTGTCCTTTGATAAAAAGCCATATGTTTCGACGGCCAAACCTTTCAGGGGAGAATTTGGAACCTTTTTGCCCAATTTTTGAGTGAATTGCCAAAAGTCAGATTTTTTATGAAATTGTGACCCCGGGGCTTAGATTTTTTTCAAAAATATTTTTTTCTGCCGGTGAAGTTGTTGAGGGCTGATTTCTTTTCCTGTGATAAAAAGCCTTCTGTTTCAACCGCCAAACCCTTTAGGGGAGAATTTGGAACCTTTTGGCACCATTTTTGAGTGAATTGCCAATAGTCAGATTTTTTATGAAATTGTGACCCCGGGGATTAGAATTTTTTCAAAAAAATCTTTTTCTGCCAGTTAAGTTGTCGAGGGATGATTTCTTCTATTTCCCTTCCCAAACCTTTTAGAGGATCATTTGCCAACGTCTGGCACCATTTTTGAGTGAATTGCCAAAAGTCAGATTTTTTATGAAATTGTGACCCCGGGGCTTAGATTTTTTTCAAAAATATGTTTTTCTGCCGGTGAAGTTTTTGAGGGCTGATTTCTTTTCCTGTGATAAAAAGCCTTCTGTTTCAACAGCCAAAACTTTCAGGGGATCATTTGGAACCGTTTGGCACCATTTTTGAGTGAATTGCCGAAAGTCAGATTTTTTATGAAATTGTGACCCCGGGGCTTGGGAATTTTTTCAAAAAAATCTTTTTCTGCTCGTTAAGTTGTCGAGGGCTGATTTCATGTCCTCTGATAAAAAGCCTTCTGTTTCAACCGCCAAACCTTTCAGGGGAGAATTTGGAACCTTTTGGCACCATTTTTGAGTGAATTGCCGAAAGTCAGATTTTTTATGAAATTGTGACCCCGGGGCTTAGGGATTTTTTCAAAAAAATCTTTTTCTGCCGGTTAAGTTGTCAAGGGCTGATTTCTTCTATTTCCGTTCCCAAACCTTTCAGAGGATCATTTGCAACCGTCTGGCACCATTTTTGAGTGAATTCCCAAAAGTCAGATTTTTTATGAAATTGTGACCCCGGGGCTTAGGGATTTTTTCAAAAAAATCTTTTTCTGCCGGTTAAGTTGTCGAGGGCTGATTTCTTCTATTTCCATTCCCAAACCTTTCAGAGGATCATTTGCAACCGTCTGGCACCATTTTTGAGTGAATTGCCGAAAGTCAGATTTTTTATGAAATTTTGACCCCGGGGCTTAGGATTTTTTCAAAAAAATCTTTTTCTGCCGGTTAAGTTGTTGAGGGCTGATTTCTTCTATTTCCATTCCCAAACCTTTCAGAGGATCATTTGCAACCGTCTGGCACCATTTTTGAGTGAATTGCCGAAAGTCAGATTTTTTATGAAATTGTGATCCCGGGCCTTAGGATTTTTTCAAAAAAATCTTTTTCTGCCGGTTAAATTGTTGAGGGCTCATTTCTTCTATTTCCATTCCCAAATCTTTCAGAGGATCATTTGCAACCGTCTGGCACCATTTTTGAGTGAATTGCCGAAAGTCAGACTTTTTATGAAATTGTTACCCCGGGGCTCAGGGATTTTTTCAAAAAAATCTTTTTCCACCGTTTAAGTTGTCGAGGGCTGATTTAGTGTCCTTTGATAAAAAGCCATATGTTTCGACGGCCAAACCTTTCAGGGGAGAATTTGGAACCTTTTTGCCCAATTTTTGAGTGAATTGCCAAAAGTCAGATTTTTTATGAAATTGTGACCCCGGGGTTTAGATTTTTTTCAAAAATATTTTTTTCTGCCGGTGAAGTTGTTGAGGGCTGATTTCTTTTCCTGTGATAAAAAGCCTTCTGTTTCAACCGCCAAACCCTTTAGGGGAGAATTTGGAACCTTTTGGCACCATTTTTGAGTGAATTGCCAATAGTCAGATTTTTTATGAAATTGTGACCCCGGGGATTAGAATTTTTTCAAAAAAATCTTTTTCTGCCAGTTAAGTTGTCGAGGGATGATTTCTTCTATTTCCCTTCCCAAACCTTTTAGAGGATCATTTGCCAACGTCTGGCACCATTTTTGAGTGAATTGCCAAAAGTCAGATTTTTTATGAAATTGTGACCCCGGGGCTTAGATTTTTTTCAAAAATATGTTTTTCTGCCGGTGAAGTTTTTGAGGGCTGATTTCTTTTCCTGTGATAAAAAGCCTTCTGTTTCAACAGCCAAAACTTTCAGGGGATCATTTGGAACCGTTTGGCACCATTTTTGAGTGAATTGCCGAAAGTCAGATTTTTTATGAAATTGTGACCCCGGGGCTTGGGAATTTTTTCAAAAAAATCTTTTTCTGCTCGTTAAGTTGTCGAGGGCTGATTTCATGTCCTCTGATAAAAAGCCTTCTGTTTCAAACGCCAAACCTTTCAGGGGAGAATTTGGAACCTTTTGGCACCATTTTTGAGTGAATTGCCGAAAGTCAGATTTTTTATGAAATTGTGACCCCGGGGCTTAGGGATTTTTTCAAAAAAATCTTTTTCTGCCGGTTAAGTTGTCAAGGGCTGATTTCTTCTATTTCCGTTCCCAAACCTTTCAGAGGATCATTTGCAACCGTCTGGCACCATTTTTGAGTGAATTCCCAAAAGTCAGATTTTTTATGAAATTGTGACCCCGGGGCTTAGGATTTTTTCAAAAAAATCTTTTTCTGCCGGTTAAGTTGTTGAGGGCTGATTTCTTCTATTTCCATTCCCAAAACTTTCAGAGGATCATTTGCAACCGTCTGGCACCATTTTTGAGTGAATTGCCAAAAGTCAGATTTTTTATGAAATTGTGACCCCGGGGCTTAGATTTTTTTCAAAAATATGTTTTTCTGCCGGTGAAGTTGTCGAGGGCTGATTTCTTCTATTTCCATTCCCAAACCTTTCAGAGGATCATTTGCAACCGTCTGGCACCATTTTTGAGTGAATTGCCGAAAGTCAGATTTTTTATGAAATTGTGATCCCGGGCCTTAGGATTTTTTCAAAAAAATCTTTTTCTGCCGGTTAAATTGTTGATGGCTCATTTCTTCTATTTCCATTCCCAAATCTTTCAGAGGATCATTTGCAACCGTCTGGCACCATTTTTGAGTGAATTGCCGAAAGTCAGACTTTTTATGAAATTGTTACCCCGGGGTTCAGGGATTTTTTCAAAAAAATCTTTTTCTACCGTTTAAGTTGTCGAGGGCTGATTTAGTGTCCTTTGATAAAAAGCCATATGTTTCGACGGCCAAACCTTTCAGGGGAGAATTTGGAACCTTTTTGCCCAATTTTTGAGTGAATTGCCAAAAGTCAGATTTTTTATGAAATTGTGACCCCGGGGTTTAGATTTTTTTCAAAAATATTTTTTTCTGCCGGTGAAGTTGTTGAGGGCTGATTTCTTTTCCTGTGATAAAAAGCCTTCTGTTTCAACCGCCAAACCCTTTAGGGGAGAATTTGGAACCTTTTGGCACCATTTTTGAGTGAATTGCCAATAGTCAGATTTTTTATGAAATTGTGACCCCGGGGATTAGAATTTTTTCAAAAAAATCTTTTTCTGCCAGTTAAGTTGTCGAGGGCTGATTTCTTTTATTTCCATTCCCAAACCTTTCAGAGGATCATTTGCAACCGTCTGGCACCATTTTTGAGTGAATTGCCGAAAGTCAGATTTTTTATGAATTTGTGACCCCGGGCTTAGGGATTTTTTTTAAAAAAATCTTTTTCTGCCGGTTAATATGTCGAGGGATGATTTCTTCTATTTCCCTTCCCAAACCTTTTAGAGGATCATTTGCCAACGTCTGGCACCATTTTTGAGTGAATTGCCAAAAGTCAGATTTTTTATGAAATTGTGACCCCGGGGCTTAGATTTTTTTCAAAAATATGTTTTTCTGCCGGTGAAGTTTTTGAGGGCTGATTTCTTTTCCTGTGATAAAAAGCCTTCTGTTTCAACAGCCAAAACTTTCAGGGGATCATTTGGAACCGTTTGGCGCCATTTTTGAGTGAATTGCCGAAAGTCAGATTTTTTATGAAATTGTGACCCCGGGGCTTGGGCATTTTTTCAAAAAAATCTTTTTCTGCCGGTTAAGTTGTCGAGGGCTGATTTCGTGTCCTCTGATAAAAAGCCTTCTGTTTCAACCGCCAAACCTTTCAGGGGAGAATTTGGAACCTTTTGGCACCATTTTTGAGTGAATTGCCGAAAGTCAGTTTTTTTATGAAATTGTGACCCCGGGGCTTAGGATTATTCAAAAAAATCTTTTTCTGCCGGTTAAGTTGTCAAGGGCTGATTTCTTCTATTTCCGTTCTCAAACCTTTCAGAGGATCATTTGCAACCGTCTGGCACCATTTTTGAGTGAATTGCCAAAAGTCAGATTTTTTATGAAATTGTGACCCCGGGGCTTAGATTTTTTTCAAAAATATGTTTTTCTGCCGGTGAAGTTGTTGAGGGCTGATTTCTTTTCCTGTGATAAAAAGCCTTCTGTTTCAACCGCCAAACCCTTTAGGGGAGAATTTGGAACCTTTTGGCACCATTTTTGAGTGAATTGCCAATAGTCAGATTTTTTATGAAATTGTGACCCCGGGGATTAGAATTTTTTCAAAAAAATCTTTTTCGGCCAGTTAAGTTGTCGAGGGCTGATTTCTTCTATTTCCATTCCGAAACCTTTCAGAGGATCATTTGCAACCGTCTGGCACCATTTTTGAGTGAATTGCCGAAAGTCAGACTTTTTATGAAATTGTTACCCCCGGGGCTCAGGGATTTTTTCAAAAAAATCTTTTTCTACCGGTTAAGTTGTCGAGGGCTGATTTAGTGTCCTTTGATAAAAAGCCATCTGTTTCGACGGCCAAACCTTTCAGGGGAGAATTTGGAACCTTTTTGCACAATTTTTGAGTGAATTGCCAAAAGTCAGATTTTTTATGAAATTGTGACCCCGGGGCTGAGATTTTTTTCAAAAATATGTTTTTCTGCCGGTGAAGTTTTTGAGGGCTGATTTCTTTTCCTGTGATAAAAAGCCTTCTGTTTCAACAGTCAAAACTTTCAGGGGATCATTTGGAACCGTTTGGCACCATTTTTGAGTGAATTGCCGAAAGTCAGATTTTTTATGAAATTGTGACCCCGGGGCTTGGGAATTTTTTCAAAAAAATCTTTTTCTGCCGGTTAAGTTGTCGAGGGCTGATTTCGTGTCCTGTGATAAAAAGCCTTCTGTTTCAACCGCCAAACCTTTCAGGGGAGAATTTGGAACCTTTTGGCACCATTTTTGAGTGAATTGCCGAAAGTCAGTTTTTTTATGAAATTGTGAGCCCGGGGCTTAGGATTTTTTCAAAAAAATCTTTTTCTGCCAGTTAAGTTGTCAAGGGCTGATTTCTTCTATTTCCGTTCTCAAACCTTTCAGAGGATCATTTGCAACCGTCTGGCACCATTTTTGAGTGAATTCCCAAAAGTCAGATTTTTTATGAAATTGTGACCCCGGGGCTTAGGGATTTTTTCAAAAAAATCTTTTTCTGCCGGTTAAGTTGTTGAGGGCTGATTTCTTCTATTTCCATTCCCAAACCTTTCAGAGGATCATTTGCAACCGTCTGGCACCATTTTTGAGTGAATTGGCGAAAGTCAGATTTTTTATGAAATTTTGACCCCGGGGCTTAGGATTTTTTCAAAAAAATCTTTTTCTGCCGGTTAAATTGTTGAGGGCTGATTTCTTTTCCTGTGATAAAAAGCCTTCTGTTTCAACCGCCAAACCCTTTAGGGGAGAATTTGGAACCTTTTGGCACCATTTTTGAGTGAATTGCCAATAGTCAGATTTTTTATGAAATTGTGACGCCGGGGATTAGAATTTTTTCAAAAAAATCTTTTTCTGCCAGTTAAGTTGTCGAGGGCTGATTTCTTCTATTTCCATTCCCAAACCTTTCAGAGGATCATTTGCAACCGTCTGCCACCATTTTTGAGTGAATTGCCGAAAGTCAGATTTTTTATGAATTTGTGACCCCGGGGCTTAGGGATTTTTTTTAAAAAAATCTTTTTCTACCGGTTAATATGTCGAGGGATGATTTCTTCTATTTCCCTTCCCAAACCTTTTAGAGGATCATTTGCCAACGTCTGGCACCATTTTTGACTGAATTGCCAAAAGTCAGATTTTTTATGAAATTGTGACCCCGGGGCTTAGATTTTTTTCAAAAATATGTTTTTCTGCCGGTGAAGTTTTTGAGGGCTGATTTCTTTTCCTGTGATAAAAAGCCTTCTGTTTCAACCGCCAAACCTTTCAGGGGAGAATTTGGAACCTTTTGGCACCATTTTTGAGTGAATTGCCAAAAGTCAGATTTTTTATGAAATTGTGACCCCGGGGCTTAGGATTTTTTCAAAAAAATCTTTTTCTGCCGGTTAAGTTGTCAAGGGCTGATTTCTTCTATTTCCGTTCCCAAACCTTTCAGAGGATCATTTGCAACCGTCTGGCACCATTTTTGAGTGAATTGCCGAAAGTCAGCTTTTTTATGAAATTTGGACCCCTGGGCTTAGGGATTTTTTCAAAAAATCTTTTCCTGCCGTTTAAGTTGTTGAGGGCTGATTTCTTTTCTTGTGATAAAAAGCCATCTGTTTCGACCGCCAAACCTTTCAGGGGAGAATTTGGAACCATTTGGCACAATTTTTGAATGAATTGCCGAAAGTCAGATTTTTTATGAAATTGTGACCCCGGGGCTTAGGATTTTTTCAAAAAAATCTTTTTCTGGCGGTTAAGTTGTCAAGGGCTGATTTCTTCTATTTCCGTTCCCAAAACTTTCAGAGGATCATTTGCAACCATCTGGCACCATTTTTGAGTGAATTCACAAAAGTCAGATTTTTTATGAAAGTGTGACCCCGGGGCTTAGGATTTTTTCAAAAAAATCTTTTTCTGCCGGTTAAGTTGTTGAGGGCTGATTTCTTTTCCTGTGAAAAAAAGCCTTTTGTTTCACAGCCAAACCTTTCAGGGGAACATTTGGAACTGTTTGGCATTATTTTTGAGTGAATTGACGGAAGTCAGATTTTTTATGAAATTGTGACCCCGGGCCTTAGGATTTTTTCAAAAAAAAAATTTTCTGCTGTTTAAGTTGTTGAGGGCTGTTTTTTTTTCATGTGATAAAAAGTCTTTTGTTTCAACCGCCAAATCTTTCAGAGGATAATTTCGAACCTTTTCGCACAATTTTTGAGAGAATTGCCAAAAGTCAGATTTTTTATGAAATTGTGACCCCGGGGCTTAGGATTTTTTCAGAAAAATCTTTTTCTGCCGGTTAAGTTGTTGAGGGCTGATTTCTTTTCCTGTGTTAAAAAGCCTTCTGTTTCGACCGCCAAACCTTTCAGGGGAGAATTTGGAACCATTTGGCACAATTTTTTAATGAATTGCCGAAAGTCAGACTTTTTATGAAATTGTGACCCCGGGGCTTCGAATTTTTTCAAAAAAATCTTTTTCTGACGTTTAAGTTGTTGAGTGCTGATTTCTTTTCCTGCGATAAAAAGCCATCTGTTTCGACCACCAAACCTTTCAGGGGAGCATTTGGAACCGTTTGGCACCATTTTTGAGTGAATTGCCAAAAGTCAGATTTTTTATGAAATTGTGACCCCGGGGCTTACGATTTTTTCAAAAAAATCTTTTTCTGCCGGTTAAGTTGTCGAGGGCTGATTTCTTCTATTTCCATTTCCAAACCTTTCAGAGGATCATTTGGAACCGTTTGGCACCATTTTTGAATGAATTGCCGAAAGTCAGACTTTTTATGAAATTGTGACCCCGGGGCTTAAAGATTTATTCAAAAACATCTTTTTCTGCCGGTTAAGTTGTTGAGGGCTGATTTCGTGTCCTGTGATAAAAAGCCATCTGTTTCGACCGCCAAACCTTTCAGGGGATAATTTCGTCCCATTTGGCACAATTTTTGAATGAATTGCCAAGAGTCAGATTTTCTATGAAATTGTGACCCCGGGGCTTAGGATTTTTTCAAAAAAATCTTTTTCTGGCGGTTAAGTTGTCAAGGGCTGATTTCTTCTATTTCCATTCCCAAACCATTCAGAGGATCATTTGCAACCGTCTGGCACCATTTTTGAGTGAATTGACAGAAGTCAGATTTTTTATGAAATTGTGACCCCGGGGCTTAGGATTTTTTCAAAAAAATCTTTTTCTGCCGTTTAAGTTGTTGAGGGCTGATTTCTTTTCCTGTGATAAAAAGTCTTCTGTTTCAACCGCCAAATCTTTCAGGGGATAATTTCGAACCTTTTGGCACAATTTTTGAGAGAATTGCCAAAAGTCAGATTTTTTATGAAATTGTGACCCCGGGGCTTAGGATTATTCAAAAAAATCTTTTTCTGCCGGTTAAGTTGTTGACGGCTATTTTGTTTTCCTGTGATAAAAAGCCTTCTGTTTCAACCGCCAAACCTTTCAGGGGAGCATTTGGAACCGTTTGGCACCATTTTTGAGTGAATTGCCGAAAGTCAGATTTTTTATGAAATTGTGACCCCGGGGCTTCGAATTTTTTCAAAAAAATCTTTTTCTGACGTTTAAGTTGTTGAGGGCTGATTTCTTTTCCTGTGATTAAAAGCCTTCTGCTTCAACCGAAAAACCTTTCAGGGGATCATTTTGAACCTTTTGGCTCCATTTTTGAGCGAATTGCCGAAAGTTAGATTATTTATGAAATTGTGACCCCGGGGCTTAGGATTTTTTCAAAAAAATCTTTTTCTGTCGGTTAAGTTGTTGAGGGCTGATTTCTTTTCCTGTGATAAAAAGCCTTCTGTTTCAACCACCAAACCTTTCAGGGGAGCCTTTGGAACCGTTTGGCACCATTTTTGAGTGAATTGCCAAAAGTCAGATTTTTTATGAAATTGTGACCCCGGGGCTTAGGATTTTTTCAAAAAAATCTTTTTCTGCCGGTTAAGTTGTCAAGGGCTGATTTCTTCTATTTCCGTTCCCAAACCTTTCAGAGGATCATTTGCAACCGTCTGGCACCATTTTTGAGTGAATTCCCAAAAGTCAGATTTTTTATGAAATTGTGACCCCGGGGCTTAGGGATTTTTTCAAAAAAATCTTTTTCTGCCGGTTAAGTTGTCGAGGGCTGATTTCTTCTATTTCCATTTCCAAACCTTTCAGAGGATCATTTGCAACCGTCTGGCACCATTTTTGAGTGAATTGCCGACAGTCAGATTTTTTATGAAATTGGGACCCCGGGGCTTAGGATTTTTTCAAAAAATCTTTTCCTGCCGTTTAAGTTGTTGAGGGCTGATTCCTTTTCCTGTGATAAAAAGCCTTCTGTTTCAACCGCCAAACCTTTCAGGGGATCATTTGGAACCGTTTGGCACCATTGTTGAGTGAATTGCCGAAAGTCAGATTTTTTATCTTAGGGATTTTTTCAAAAAAATCTTTTTTTGCCGGTTAAGTTGTCGAGGGCTGATTTCTTCTATTTCCATTTCCAAACCTTTCAGAGGATCATTTGCAAACGTTTGGCACCATTTTTGAATGAATTGCCGAACGTCAGACTTTTAATGAAATTGTGACCCCGGGGCTTAAGGATTTTTTCATAAACATCTTTTTCTGCTGGTTAAGTTGTCGAGGGCTGATTTCGTGTCCTGTGATAAAAAGCCTTCTGTTTCTACCGCCAAACCTTTCAGGGGAGAATTTCGAACCATTTGGCACAATTTTTGAACGAATTGCCAAGAGTAAGATTTTTTATGAAATTGTGACCCCGGGGCTTAGGATTTTTTCAAAAAAATCTTTTTCTGGTGGTTAAGTTGTCAAGGGCTGATTTCTTCTATTTCCGTTCCCAATCCTTTGAGAGGATCATTTGAAACTGTTTGGCACCATTTTTGAGTGAATTGCCAAAAGTCAGATTTTTTATGAAATTGTGACCCCGGGGCTTAGGATTTTTTCAAAAAAATCTTTTTCTGCCGTTTAAGTTGTTGAGGGCTGATTTTTTTTCCTGTGATAAAAAGTCTTCTGTTTCAACCGCCAAATCTTTCAGTGGATAATTTCGAACCTTTTTGCACAATTTTTGAGAGAATTGCCAAAAGTCAGATTTTTTATGAAATTGTGACCCCGGGGCTTAGGATTATTCAAAAAAATCTTTTTCTGCCGGTTAAGTTGTTGAGGGCTATTTTGTTTTCCTGTGATAAAAAGCCTTCTGTTTCAACCGCGAAACCTTTCAGGTGAGCACTTGGAACCGTTTGGCACCATTTTTGAGTGAATTGCCGAAAGTCAGATTTTTTATGAAATTGTGACCCCGGGGCTTAGGATTTTTTCAAAAAAATCTTTTTCTGCCGGTTAAGTTGTCGAGGGCTGATTTCTTCTATTTCCATTTCCAAACCTTTCAGAGGATCATTTGGAACCGTTTGGCACCATTTTTGAATGAATTGCCGAAAGTCAGATTTTTTATGTAATTGTGACCCCGGGGCTTAGGATTTTTTCAAAAAAAATCTTTTTCTGCCGGTTAAGTTGTCGAGGGCTGATTTCGTGTCCTGTGATAAAAAGCCATCTGTTTCGACCGCCAAACCTTTCAGGGGAGAATTTCGAACCATTTGGCACAATTTTTGAATGAATTGCCAAGAGTCAGATTTTTTTATGAAATTGTGACCCCGGGGCTTAGGATTTTTTCAAAAAAATCTTTTTCTGGCGGTTAAGTTGTCAAGGGCTGATTTCTTCTATTTCCGTTCCCAATCCTTTCAGAGGATCATTTGCAACCGTCTGGCACCATTTTTGAGTGAATTCACAAAAGTCAGATTTTTTATGAAATTGTGACCCCGGGGCTTAGGATTTTTTCAAAAAAATCTTTTTCTGCCGTTTAAGTTGTTGAGGGCTGATTTCTTTTCCTGTGATAAAAAGTCTTCTGTTTCAACCGCCAAATCTTTCAGGGGATAATTTCGAACCTTTTGGCACAATTTTTGAGAGAATTGCCAAAAGTCAGATTTTTTATGAAATTGTGACCCCGGGGCTTAGGATTTTTTCAAAAAAATCTTTTTCTGCCGGTTAAGTTGTTGAGGGCTATTTTGTTTTCCTGTGATAAAAAGCCTTCTGTTTCAACAGCGAAACCTTTCAGGGGAGCATTTGGAACCGTTTGGCACCATTTTTGAGTGAATTGCCGAAAGTCAGATTTTTTATGAAATTGTGACCCCGGGGCTTAGGATTTTTTCAAAAAAATCTTTTTCTGCCGGTTAAGTTGTCGAGGGCTGATTTCTTCTATTTCCATTTCCAAACCTTTCAGAGGATCATTTGGAACCGTTTGGCACCATTTTTGAATGAATTGCCGAAAGTCAGACTTTTTATGAAATTGTGACCCCGGGGCTTAAAGATTTTTTCAAAAGCATCTTTTTCTGCCGGTTAAGTTGTCGAGGGCTGATTTCGTGTCCTGTGATAAAAAGCCATCTGTTTCTACCGCCAAACCTTTCAGGGGAGAATTTCGAACCATTTGGCACAATTTTTGAACGAATTGCCAAGAGTCAGATTTTTTATGAAATTGTGACCCCGGGGCTTAGGATTTTTTCAAAAAAATCTTTTTCTGGCGGTTAAGTTGTCAAGGGCTGATTTCTTCTATTTACGTTCCCAATCCTTTCAGAGGATCATTTGAAACTGTTTGGCACCATTTTTGAGTGAATTCACAAAAGTCAGATTTTTTATGAAATTGTGACCCCGGGGCTTAGGATTTTTTCAAAAAAATCTTTTTCTGCCATCTAAGTTGTTGAGGGCTGATTTCTTTTCCTGTGATAAAAAGTCTTCTGTTTCAACCGCCAAATCTTTCAGTGGATAATTTCGAACCTTTTGGCACAATTTTTGAGAGAATTTCCAAAAGTCAGATTTTTTATGAAATTGTGACCCCGGGGCTTAGGATTATTCAAAAAAATCTTTTTCTGCCGGTTAAGTTGTTGAGGGCTATTTTGTTTTCCTGTGATAAAAAGCCTTCTGTTTCAACCGCGAAACCTTTCAGGGGAGCACTTGGAACCGTTTGGCACAATTTTTGAGTGAATTGCCGAAAGTCAGATTTTTTATGAACTTGTGACCCCGGGGCTTAGGATTTTTTCAAAAAAATATTTTTCTGCCGGTTAAGTTGTCGAGGGCTGATTTCTTCTATTTCCATTTCCAAACCTTTCAGAGGATCATTTGGAACCGTTTGGCACCATTTTTGAATGAATTGCCGAAAGTCAGATTTTTTATGTAATTGTGACCCCGGGGCTTAGGATTTTTTCAAAAAAAATCTTTTTCTGCCGGTTAAGTTGTCGAGGGCTGATTTCGTGTCCTGTGATAAAAAGCCTTCTGTTTCGACCGCCAAACCTTTCAGGGGAGAATTTCGAACCATTTGGCACAATTTTTGAATGAATTGCCAAGAGTCAGATTTTTTATGAAATTGTGACCCCGGGGCTTAGGATTTTTTCAAAAAAATCTTTTTCTGGCGGTTAAGTTGTCAAGGGCTGATTTCTTCTATTTCTGTTCCCAATCCTTTCAGAGGATCATTTGCAACCGTCTGGCACCATTTTTGAGTGAATTCACAAAAGTCAGATTTTTTATGAAATTGTGACCCCGGGGCTTAGGATTTTTTCAAAAAAATCTTTTTCTGCCGGTTAAGTTGTTGAGGGCTATTTTGTTTTCCTGTGATAAAAAGCCTTCTGTTTCAACAGCGAAACCTTTCAGGGGAGCATTTGGAACCGTTTGGCACCATTTTTGAGTGAATTGCCGAAAGTCAGATTTTTTATGAAATTGTGACCCCGGGGCTTAGGATTTTTTCAAAAAAATCTTTTTCTGCCGGTTAAGTTGTCGAGGGCTGATTTCTTCTATTTCCATTTCCAAACCTTTCAGAGGATCATTTGGAACCGTTTGGCACCATTTTTGAATGAATTGCCGAAAGTCAGATTTTTTATGTAATTGTGACCACGGGGCTTAGGTTTTTTTTTAAAAAATCTTTTTCTGCCGGTTAAGTTGTTGAGGGCTGATTTCTTTTCCTGTGATAAAAAGCCTTCGGTTTCAACCGCCAAACCTTTCAGGGGAGCATTTGGAACCGTTTGGCACCATTTTTGAATGAATTGCCGAAAGTCAGACTTTTTATGAAATTGTGACCCCGGGGCTTAAAGATTTTTTCAAAAACATCTTTTTCTGCTGGTTAAGTTGTCGAGGGCTGATTTCGTGTCCTGTGATAAAAAGCCTTCTGTTTCGACCCCCAAACCTTTCAGGGGAGAATTACGAACCTTTTGGCACAATTTTTGAGAGAATTGCCAAAAGTCAGGTTTTTTATGAAATTGTGACCCCGGGACTTAGGTTTTTTTTAAAAAAATCTTTTTCTGCCGGTTAAGTTGTTGAGGGCTGATTTCTTTTCCTGTGATAAAAAGTCTTCTATTTCAACCGCCAAATCTTTCAGTGGATAATTTCGAACCTTTTGGCACAATTTTTGAGAGAATTGCCAAAAGTCAGATTTTTTATGAAATTGTGACCCCGGGTCTTAGGATTATTCAAAAAAATCTTTTTCTGCCGGTTAAGTTGTTGAGGGCTATTTTGTTTTCCTGTGATAAAAAGCCTTCTGTTTCAACCGCGAAACCTTTCAGGGGAGCATTTGGAACCGTTTGGCACCATTTTTGAGTGAATTGCCAAAAGTCAGATTTTTTATGAAATTGTGACCCCGGGACTTAGGATTATTTAAAAAAATCTTTTTCTGCCGGTTAAGTTGTTGAGGCCTGATTTCTTTTCCTGTGAATAAAAGCCTTCTGATTCAACCGCCAAACCTTTCAGGGGATCATTTTGAACCTTTTGGCACCATTTTTGAGTGAATTGCCGAAAGTTAGATTGTTTATGAAATTGTGACCCCGGGGCTTAGGATTTTTTCAAAAAAATCTTTTTCTGCCGTTTAAGTTGTTGAGGGCTGATTTCTTTTCCTGTGATAAAAAGTCTTCTGTTTCAACCGCCAAATCTTTCAGTGGATAATTTTGAACCTTTTGGCACAATTTTTGAGAGAATTGCCAAAAGTCAGATTTTTTATGAAATTGTGACCCCGGGGCTTAGGATTATTCAAAAAAATCTTTTTCTGCCGGTTAAGTTGTTGAGGGCTATTTTGTTTTCCTGTGATAAAAAGCCTTCTGTTTCAACCGCGAAACCTTTCAGGGGAGCATTTGGAACCGTTTGGCACCATTTTTGAGTGAATTGCAGAAAGTCAGATTTTTTATGAAATTGTGACCCCGGGGCTTAGGATTTTTTCAAAAAAATATTTTTCTGCCGTTTAAGTTGTTGAGGGCTGATTTCTTTTCCTGTGATAAAAAGTCTTCTGTTTCAACCGCCAAATCTTTCAGTGGATAATTTCGAACCTTTTGGCACAATTTTTGAGAGAATTGCCAAAAGTCAGATTTTTTATGAAATTGTGACCCCGGGTCTTAGGATTATTCAAAAAAATCTTTTTCTGCCGGTTAAGTTGTTGAGGGCTATTTTGTTTTCCTGTGATAAAAAGCCTTCTGTTTCAACCGCGAAACCTTTCAGGGGAGCATTTGGAACCGTTTGGCACCATTTTTGAGTGAATTGCCAAAAGTCAGATTTTTTATGAAATTGTGACCCCGGGGCTTAGGATTATTCAAAAAAATCTTTTTCTGCCGGTTAAGTTGTTGAGGGCTATTTTGTTTTCCTGTGATAAAAAGCCTTCTGTTTCAACCGCGAAACCTTTCAGGGGATAATTACGAACCTTTTGGCACAATTTTTGAGAGAATTGCCAAAAGTCAGGTTTTTTATGAAATTGTGACCCCGGGACTTAGGATTTTTTAAAAAAATCTTTTTCTGCCGGTTAAGTTGTTGAGGCCTGATTTCTTTTCCTGTGAATAAAAGCCTTCTGATTCAACCGCCAAACCTTTCAGGGGATCATTTTGAACCTTTTGGCACCATTTTTGAGTGAATTGCCGAAAGTTAGATTGTTTATGAAATTGTGACCCCGGGGCTTAGGATTTTTTCAAAAAAATCTTTTTCTGCCGGTTAAGATGTCGAGGGCTGATTTCGTGTCCTGTGATAAAAAGCCATCTGTTTCAACCGCCAAACCTTTCAGGGGAGAATTTCGAACCATTTGGCACAATTTTTGAATGAATTGCCAAGAGTCAGATCTTTTATGAAATTGTGACCCCGGGGCTTAGGATTATTCAAAAAAATCTTTTTCTGCCGGTTAAGTTGTTGAGGGCTATTTTGTTTTCCTGTGATAAAAAGCCTTCTGTTTCAACCGCCAAACCTTTCAGGGGAGCATTTGGAACCGTTTGGCACCATTTTTGAGTGAATTGCCGAAAGTCAGATTTTTTATGAAATTGTGACCCCGGGGCTTAGGATTTTTTCAAAAAAATCTTTTTCTGCCGGTTAAGTTCTTGAGGGCTGATTTCTTTTCCTGTGATAAAAAGTCTTCTGTTTCAACCGCCAAATCTTTCAGGGGAGCATTTGGAACCGTTTGGCACCATTTTTGAGTGAATTGCCAAAAGTCAGATTTTTTATGAAATTGTGACCCCGGGGCTTAGGATTATTCAAAAAAATCTTTTTCTGCCGGTTAAGTTGTTGAGGGCTATTTTGTTTTCCTGTGATAAAAAGCCTTCTGTTTCAACCGCGAAACCTTTCAGGGGATAATTACGAACCTTTTGGCACAATTTTTGAGAGAATTGCCAAAAGTCAGGTTTTTTATGAAATTGTGACCCCGGGACTTAGGATTATTTAAAAAAATCTTTTTCTGCCGGTTAAGTTGTTGAGGCCTGATTTCTTTTCCTGTGAATAAAAGCCTTCTGATTCAACCGCCAAACCTTTCAGGGGATCATTTTGAACCTTTTCGCACCATTTTTGAGTGAATTGCCGAAAGTTAGATTGTTTATGAAATTGTGACCCCGGGGCTTAGGATTTTTTCAAAAAAATCTTTTTCTGCCGGTTAAGATGTCGAGGGCTGATTTCGTGTCCTGTGATAAAAAGCCATCTGTTTCAACCGCCAAACCTTTCAGGGGAGAATTTCGAACCATTTGGCACAATTTTTGAATGAATTGCCAAGAGTCAGATCTTTTATGAAATTGTGACCCCGGGGCTTAGGATTATTCAAAAAAATCTTTTTCTGCCGGTTAAGTTGTTGAGGGCTATTTTGTTTTCCTGTGATAAAAAGCCTTCTGTTTCAACCGCCAAACCTTTCAGGGGAGCATTTGGAACCGTTTGGCACCATTTTTGAGTGAATTGCCGAAAGTCAGATTTTTTATGAAATTGTGACCCCGGGGCTTAGGATTTTTTCAAAAAAATCTTTTTCTGCCGTTTAAGTTGTTGAGGGCTGATTTCTTTTCCTGTGATAAAAAGTCTTCTGTTTCAACCGCCAAATCTTTCAGTAGATAATTTCGAACCTTTTGGCACAATTTTTGACAGAATTGCCAAAAGTCAGATTTTTTATGAAATTGTGACCCCGGGGCTTAGGATTATTCAAAAAAATCTTTTTCTGCCGGTTAAGTTGTTGAGGGCTATTTTGTTTTCCTGTGATAAAAAGCCTTCTGTTTCAACCGCGAAACCTTTCAGGGGAGCATTTGGAACCGTTTGGCACCATTTTTGAGTGAATTGCCGAAAGTCAGATTTTTTATGAAATTGTGACCCCGGGGCTTAGGATTTTTTCAAAAAAATATTTTTCTGCCGGTTAAGTTGTCGAGGGCTGATTTCTTCTATTTCCATTTCCAAACCTTTCAGAGGATCATTTGGAACCGTTTGGCACCATTTTTGAGTGAATTGACGGAAGTCAGATTTTTTATGAAATTGTGACCCCGGGGCTTAGGATTTTTTCAAAAAAATCTTTTTCTGCCGTTAAAGTTGTTGAGGGCTGATTTCTTTTCCTGTCATAAAAAGTCTTCTGTTTCAACTGCCAAATCTTTCAGGGGATAATTACGAACCTTTTGGCACAATTTTTGAGAGAATTGCCAAAAGTCAGGTTTTTTATGAAATTGTGACCCCGGGGCTTAAAGATTTTTTCAAAAACATCTTTTTCTGCCGGTTAAGATGTCGAGGGCTGATTTCGTGTCCTGTGATAAAAAGCCATCTGTTTCGACCGCCAAAGCGTTCAGGGGAGAATTTCGAACCATTTGGCACAATTTTTGAATGAATTGCCAAGAGTCAGATCTTTTATGAAATTGTGAACCCCGGGGCTTAGGATTTTTTGAAAAAAATCTTTTTCTGGAGGTTAAGTTGTTGACGGCTGATTTCTTTTCCTGTGAAAAAAAGCCTTTTGTTTCCACCGCCAAACCTTTCAGGGGAACATTTGAAACTGTTTGGCATCATTTTTGTGTGAATTGACGGAAGTCAGATTTTTTATGAAATTGTGACCCCGGGGCTTAGGATTTTTTCAAAAAAATCTTTTTCTGCCGTTTAAGTTGTTGAGGGCTGATTTCTTTTCCTGTGATAAAAAGTCTTCTGTTTCAACCGCCAAATCTTTCAGTGGATAATTTCGAACCTTTTGGCACAATTTTTGAGAGAATTGCCAAAAGTCAGATTTTTTATGAAATTGTGACCCCGGGGCTTAGGATTATTCAAAAAAATCTTTTTCTGCCGGTTAAGTTGTTGAGGGCTATTTTGTTTTCCTGTGATAAAAAGCCTTCTGTTTCAACCGCGAAACCTTTCAGGGGAGCATTTGGAACCGTTTGGCACCATTTTTGAGTGAATTGCCGAAAGTCAGATTTTTTATGAAATTGTGACCCCGGGGCTTAGGATTTTTTCAAAAAAATATTTTTCTGCCGGTTAAGTTGTTGAGGGCTGATTTCTTCTATTTCCATTTCCAAACCTTTCAGAGGATCATTTGGAACCGTTTGGCACCATTTTTGAGTGAATTGACGAAAGTCAGATTTTTTATGAAATTGTGACCCCGGGGCTTAGGATTTTTTCAAAAAAATCTTTTTCTGATGTTTAAGTTGTTGACGGCTGATTTTTTTCCTGTGATAAAAAGCCTTCTGTTTCAACCGCCAAACCTTTCAGGGGAGCATTTGGAACCGTTTGGCACCATTTTTGAGTGAATTGCCGAAAGTCAGATTTTTTATGAAATTGTGACCCCGGGGCTTAGGATTTTTTCAAAAAAATCTTTTTCTGGCGGTTAAGTTGTCAAGGGCTGATTTCTTCTATTTCCGTTCCCAATCCTTTCAGAGGATCATTTGCAACCGACTGGCACCATTTTTGAGTGAATTCACAAAAGTCAGATTTTTTATGAAATTGTGACCCCGGGGCTTAGGATTTTTTCAAAAAAATCTTTTTCTGCCGTTTAAGTTGTTGAGGGCTGATTTCTTTTCCTGTGATAAAAAGTCTTCTGTTTCAACCGCCAAATCTTTCAGGGGAGAATTTCGAACCTTTTGGCACAATTTTTGAGAGAATTGCGAAAAGTCAGATTTTTTATGAAATTGTGGCCCCGGGGCTTAGGTTTTTTTTAAAAAAATCTTTTTCTGCCGGTTAAGTTGTTGAGGGCTGATTTCTTTTCCTGTGATAAAAAGCCTTCTGTTTCAACCGCCAAACCTTTCAGGGGAGCATTTGGAACCGTTTGGCACCATTTTTGAATGAATTGCCGAAAGTCAGACTTTTTATGAAATTGTGACCCCGTGGCTTAAAGATTTTTTCAAAAACATCTTTTTCTGCTGGTTAAGTTGTCGAGGGCTGATTTCGTGTCCTGTGATAAAAAGCCTTCTGTTTCAACCGCGAAAACTTTCAGGGGAGCATTTGGAACCGTTTGGCACCATTTTTGAGTGAATTGCCGAAAGTCAGATTTTTTATGTAATTGTGACCCCGGGGCTTAGGATTTTTTCAAAAAAATCTTTTTCTGGCGGTTAAGGTGTCAAGGGCTGATTTCTTCTATTTCCGTTCCCAATCCTTTCAGTGGATCATTTGCAACCGTCTGGCACCATTTTTGAGTGAATTCACAAAAGTCAGATTTTTTATGAAATTGTGACCCCGGGGCTTAGGGATTTTTTCAAAAAAATCTTTTTCTGCCGGGTAAGTTGTCGAGGGCTGATTTGTTCTATTTCCATTCCCAAACCTTTCAGAGGATGATTTGCAACCGTTTGGCACCATTTTTGAATGAATTGCCGAAAGTCAGATTTTTTTATGTAATTGTGACCCCGGGGCTTAGGATTTTTTCAAAAAAAATCTTTTTCTGCCGGTTAAGTTGTCGAGGGCTGATTTCGTGTCCTGTGATAAAAAGCCATCTGTTTCGACCGCCAAACCTTTCAGGGGAGAATTTCGAACCATTTGGCACAATTTTTGAATGAATTGCCAAGAGTCAGATTTTTTATGAAATTGTGACCCCGGGGCTTAGGATTTTTTCAAAAAAATCTTTTTCTGGCGGTTAAGTTGTCAAGGGCTGATTTCTTCTATTTCCGTTCCCAATCCTTTCAGAGGATCATTTGCAACCGTCTGGCACCATTTTTGAGTGAATTCACAAAAGTCAGATTTTTTATGAAATTGTGACCCCGGGGCTTAGGATTTTTTCAAAAAAATCTTTTTCTGCCGTTTAAGTTGTTGAGGGCTGATTTCTTTTCCTGTGATAAAAAGTCTTCTGTTTCAACCGCCAAATCTTTCAGGGGATAATTTCGAACCTTTTGGCACAATTTTTGAGAGAATTGCCAAAAGTCAGATTTTTTATGAAATTGTGACCCCGGGGCTTAGGATTTTTTCAAAAAAATCTTTTTCTGCCGGTTAAGTTGTTGAGGGCTGATTTCTTTTCCTGCGAATAAAAGCCTTCTGATTCAAGTGCCAAACCTTTCAGGGGATCATTGTGAACCTTTTGGCACCATTTTTGAGTGAATTGCCGAAAGTTAGATTGTTTATGAAATTGTGACCCCGGGGTTTAGGATTTTTTCAAAAAAATCTTTTTCTGCCGGTTAAGTTGTCGAGGGCTGATTTCTTCTATTTTCATTTCCAAACCTTTCAGAGGAGCATTTGGAACCGTTTGGCACCATTTTTGAATGAATTGCCGAAAGTCAGACTTTTTATGAAATTGTGACCCTGGGGCTTAAAGATTTTTTCAAAAACATCTTTTTCTGCCGGTTAAGATTTCGAGGGCTGATTTCGTGTACTGTGATAAAAAGCCATCTGTTTCGACCGCCAAAGCTTTCAGGGGAGAATTTCGAACCATTTGGCACAATTTTTGAATGAATTGCCAAGAGTCAGATCTTTTTTGAAATTGTGACCCCGGGGCTTCGGATTTTTTCAAAAAAATCTTTTTCTGGCGGTTAAGTTGTTGAGGGCTGATTTCTTTTCCTGTGAAAAAAAGCCTTTTGTTTCCACCGCCAAACCTTTCAGGGGAACATTTGAAACTGTTTGGCATCATTTTTGTGTGAATTGACGGAAGTCAGATTTTTTATGAAATTGTGACCCCGGGGCTTAGGATTTTTTCAAAAAAATCTTTTTCTGCCGTTTAAGTTGTTGAGGGCTGATTTCTTTTCCTGTGATAAAAAGTCTTCTGTTTAACCGCCAAATCTTTCAGTGGATAATTTCGAACCTTTTGGCACAATTTTTGAGAGAATTGCCAAAAGTCAGATTTTTTATGATTTTTTAGGATTATTCAAAAAAATCTTTTTCTGCCGGTTAAGTTGTTGAGGGCTATTTTGTTTTCCTGTGATAAAAAGCCTTCTGTTTCAACCGCGAAACCTTTCAGGGGAGCATTTGGAACCGTTTGGCACCATTTTTGAGTGAATTGCCGAAAGTCAGATTTTTTATGAAATTGTGACCCCGGGGCTTAGGATTTTTTCAAAAAAATCTTTTTCTGCCGGTTAAGTTGTCGAGGGCTGATTTCTTCTATTTCCGTTCCCAAACCTTTCATGGGAGCATGTGGAACCGTTTGGCATCATTTTTGAGTGAATTGACGGAAGTCAGATTTTTTATGAAATTGTGACCCCGGGGCTTAGGATTTTTTCAAAAAAATCTTTTTCTGCCGTTTAAGTTGTTGAGGGCTGATTTCTTTTCCTGTCATAAAAAGTCTTCTGTTTCAACCGCCAAATCTTTCAGTGGATAATTTCGAACCTTTTGGCACAATTTTTGAGAGAATTGCCAAAAGTCAGATTTTTTATGAAATTGTGACCCCGGGGCTTAGGATTATTCAAAAAAATCTTCTTCTGCCGGTTAAGTTGTTGAGGGCTATTTTGTTTTCCTGTGATAAAAAGCCTTCTGTTTCAACCGCGAAACCTTTCAGGGGAGCATTTGGAACCGTTTGGCACCATTTTTGAGTGAATTGCAGAAAGTCAGATTTTTTATGAAATTGTGACCCCGGGGCTTAAAGATTTTTTCAAAAAAATCTTTTTCTGCCGGTTAAGTTGTCGAGGGCTGATTTCTTCTATTTCCATTTCCAAACCTTTCAGAGGATCATTTGGAACCGTTTGGCACAATTTTTGAATGAATTGCCAAGAGTCAGATTTTTTATGAAATTGTGACCCCGGGGCTTAGGATTTTTTCAAAAAAATCTGTTTCTGCCAGTTAAGTTGTCAAGAGCTGATTTCTTCTATTTCCGTTCCCAATCCTTTCAGAGGATCATTTGCAACCGTCTGGCACCATTTTTGAGTGAATTCACAAAAGTCAGATTTTTTATGAAATTGTCACCACGGGGCTTAGGATTTTTTTAAAAAAATCTTTTTCTGCCGGTTAAGTTGTTGAGGGCTGATTTCTTTTCCTGTGATAAAAAGCCTTCTGTTTCAACCGCCAAACCTTTCAGGGGAGCATTTGGAACCGTTTGGCACCATTTTTGAGTGAATTGCCGAAAGTCAGATTTTTTATGAAATTGTGACCCCGGGGTTTAGGATTTTTTCAAAAAAATCTTTTTCTGCCAGTTAAGTTGTCTAGGGCTGATTTCTTTTCCTGTGATAAAAAGCCTTCTGTTTCAACCGCCAAACCTTTCCAGGGATTATTTTGAACCGTTTGGCACCATTTTTGAGTGAATTGCCGAAAGTCAGATTTTTTTTGAAATTGTGACCCCGGGGCTTAGGATTTTTTGAAAAAAATCTTTTTTTGCCGGTTAAGTTGTCGAGGGCTGATTTCTTCTATTTCCACTTCCAAACCTTTCATAGGATCATTTGCAACCGTTTGGCACCATTTTTGAATGAATTGCCGAAAGTCAGACTTTTTATGAAATTGTGACCCCGGGGCTTAAAGATTTTTTCAAAAAAATCTTTTTCTGCCGGTTAAGTTGTCGAGGGCTGATTTCTTCTATTTCCATTTCCAAACCTTTCAGAGGATCCTTTGGAACCGTTTGGCACAATTTTTGAATGAATTGCCAAGAGTCAGATTTTTTATGAAATTGTGACCCCCGGGGTTTAGGATTTTTTCAAAAAAATCTGTTTCTGCCAGTTAAGTTGTCAAGGGCTGATTTCTTCTATTTCCGTTCCCAATCCTTTCAGAGGATCATTTGCAACCGTCTGGCACCATTTTTGAGTGAATTCACAAAAGTCAGATTTTTTATGAAATTGTGACCCCGGGGCTTAGGATTTTTTAAAAAAAATCTTTTTCTGCCGGTTAAGTTGTTGAGGGCTGATTTCTTTTCCTGTGATAAAAAGCCTTCTGTTTCAACCGCCAAACCTTTCAGGGGAGCATTTGGAACCGTTTGGCACCATTTTTGAGTGAATTGCCGAAAGTCAGATTTTTTATGAAATTGTGACCCCGGGGTTTAGGATTTTTTCAAAAAAATCTTTTTCTGCCAGTTAAGTTGTCTAGGGCTGATTTCTTTTCCTGTGATAAAAAGCCTTCTGTTTCAACCGCCAAACCTTTCCAGGGATTATTTTGAACCGTTTGGCACCATTTTTGAGTGAATTGCCGAAAGTTAGATTTTTTATGAAATTGTGACCCCGGGGCTTAGGATTTTTTCAAAAAAATCTTTTTCTGCCGTTTAAGTTGTCGAGGGCTGATTTCTTCTATTTCCATTCCCAAACTTTTCACAGGATGATTTGCAACCGTCTGGCACCATTTTTTAGTGAATTGGCGAAATTCAGATTTTTTTTGAAATTGTGACCCCGGGGCTTAGGATTTTTTCAGAAAAATCTTTTTCTGCCGTTTAAGTTGTTGAGGGCTGATTTCTTTTCCTGTGATTAAAAGCCTTCTGCTTCAACCGCCAAACCTTTCAGGGGATCATTTTGAACCTTTTGGCACCATTTTTGTGTGAATTGCCGAAAGTTAGATTATTTATGAAATTGTGACCCCGGGGCTTAGGATTTTTTCAAAAAAATCTTTTTCTGCCGGTTAAGTTGTCCAGGGCTGATTTCTTTTCCTGTGATAAAAAGCCATCTGTTTCAACCACCAAACCTTTCAGGGGAGAATTTGGAACCTTTTGGGACCATTTTTGAGTGACTTGCCAAAAGTCAGATTTTTTATGAAATTGTGACCCCGGGGCTTAGGATTTTTTGAAAAAAAATCTTTTTCTGCCGGTTAAGTTGTTGCGGGCTGATTTCTTTTCCTGTGATAAAAAGCCATCTGTTTCGACCACCAAACCTTTCAGGGGAGAATTTGGAACCTTTTGGCACAATTTTTGAGTGAATTGCCGAAAGTCAGATTTTTTATGAAATTGTGACCCCGGGGCTTGGGATTTTTTTCAAAAAAATCTTTTTCTGCCTGTTAAGTTGTCGAGGGCTGGTTTCGTGTCCTGTGATAAAAAGCCTTCTGTTTCAACCGCCAAACCTTTCAGGGGAGAATTTGGAACCTTTTGTCACCATTTTTGAGTGAATAGCCAAAAGTCAGATTTTTTATGAAATTGTGACCCCGGGGCTTAGGATTTTTTCATAAAATCTTTTTCTGCCGGTTAAGTCGTTGAGGGCTGATTTCTTTTCCTGTGATAAAAAGCCTTCTGTTTCAACAGCCAAAACTTTCAGGGGAACATTTGGAACCGTTTGGCACCATTTTTGAGTGAATTGCTGGAAGTCAGATTGTTTATGAAATTGTGACCCCGGGGCTTGGGATTTTTTTCAAAAAAATCTTTTTCTGCCGGTTAAGTTGTTGAGTGCTGATTTCTTTTCCTGTGATAAAAGAATTCTGTTTCAACAGCCAAAACTTTCAGGGGAACATTTGGAACCGTTTGGCACCATTTTTGAGTGAATTGCCGAAAGTCAGATTTTTTATGAAATTGTGACCCCGGGGCTTGGGATTTTTTTCAAAAAAATCTTTTTCTGCCTGTTAAGTTGTCGAGGGCTGGTTTCGTGTCCTGTGATAAAAAGCCTTCTGTTTCAACCGCCAAACCTTTCAGGGGAGAATTTGGAACCTTTTGGCACCATTTTTGAGTGAATTGCCAAAAGTCAGATTTTTTATGAAATTGTGACCCCGGGGCTTAGGATTTTTTCAAAAAAATCTTTTTCTGCCGGTTAAGTTGTCAAGGGCTGATTTCTTCTATTTCCGTTCCCAAACCTTTCAGAGGATCATTTGCAACCGTTTGGCACCATTTTTGAATGAATTGCCGAAAGTCAGACTTTTTATGAAATTGTGACCCCGGGGCTTAAAGATTTTTTCAAAAACATCTTTTTCTGCTGGTTAAGTTGTCGAGGGCTGATTTCGTGTCCTGTGATAAAAAGCCTTCTGTTTCGACCGCCAAACCTTTCAGGGGAGAATTTCGAACCATTTGGCACAATTTTTGAACGAATTGCCAAGAGTCAGATTTTTTATGAAATTGTGACCCCGGGGCTTAGGATTTTTTCAAAAAAATCTTTTTCTGGCGGTTAAGTTGTCAAGGGCTGATTTCTTCTATTTCCGTTCCCAACCTTTCAGGGGAACATTCGGAACTGTTTGGAATCATTTTTGAGTGAATTGACGGAAGTCAGATTTTTTATGAAATTGTGACCCCGGGGCTTAGGATTTTTTCAAAAAAATCTTTTTCTGCCGGTTAAGTTGTTGAGGGCTATTTTGTTTTCCTGTGATAAAAAGCCATCTGTTTCAACCGCGAAACCTTTCAGGGGAGCATTTGGAACCGTTTGGCACCATTTTTGAGTGAATTGCCGAAACTCAGATTTTTTATGAAATTGTGACCCCGGGGCTTAGGATTTTTTCAAAAAAAAAATTTTTCTGCCGGTTAAGTTGCCGAGGGCTGATTTCTTCTATTTCCATTCCAAAACCTTTCAGAGGATCATTTGCAACCGTCTGGCACCATTTTTGAGTGAATTGCCGAAATTCAGATTTTTTTTGAAATTGTGACCCCGGGGCTTAGGATTTTTTCAAAAAAATCTTTTTCTGCCGGTTAAGTTGTTGAGGGCTGATTTCTTGTCCTGTGATAAAAAGCCTTCTGTTTCAACCGCCAAACCTTTCCGGAGATCATTTGGAACCGTTTGGCACCATTTTAGAATGAATTGCCGAAAGTCAGATTTTTTATGAAATTGTGACCCCGGGGCTTAGGGATTTTTTCAAAAAAATCTTTTTCTGCCGCTTAAGTTGTCGAGGGTTGATTTCGTGTCCTGTGATAAAAAGCCTTCTCTTTAAACCGCCAAACCTTTCAGGGGAGCATTTGCAACCGTTTGGCACCATTTTTGATTGAATTGCCGAAAGTCAGATTTTTTATGAAATTGTGACCCCGGGGCTTAGGATTTTTTCAAAAATATCTTTTTCTGCCGGTTAAGCTGTCGAGGGTTGATTTCTTCTATTTCCATTTCCAAACCTTTCAGAGGATCATTTGGAACCGTTTGGCACCATTTTTGAATGAATTGCCGAAAGTCAGACTTTTTATGAAATTGTGACCCCGGGGCTTAAAGATTTTTTTAAAAACATCTTTTTCTGCCGGTTAAGTTGTCGAGGGCTGATTTCGTGTCCTGTGATAAAAAGCCATCTGTTTCGACCACCAAACCTTTCAGGGGAGAATTTGCAACCTTTTGGGACGATTTTTGAGTGAATTGCCAAAACTCAGATTTTTTATGAAATTGTGACCCCGGGGCTTAGGATTTTTTCAAAAAAATCTTTTTCTGCCGTTTAAGTTGTTGAGGGCTGATTTCTTTTCCTGTGATAAAAAGTCTTCTGTTTCAACCGCCAAATCTTTCAGTGGATAATTTCGAACCTTTTGGCACAATTTTTGAGAGAATTGCCAAAAGTCAGATTTTTTATGAAATTGTGACCCCGGGGCTTAGGATTATTCAAAAAAATCTTTTTCTGCCGGTTAAGTTGTTGAGGGCAATTTTTTTTCCTGTGATAAAAAGCCTTCTGTTTCAACCGCGAAACCTTTCAGGGGAGCATTTGGAACCGTTTGGCACCATTTTTGAGTGAATTGCCGAAAGTCAGATTTTTTATGAAATTGTGACCCCGGGGCTTAGGATTTTTTCAAAAAAATATTTTTCTGCCGGTTAAGTTGTCGAGGGCTGATTTCTTCTATTTCCATTTCCAAACCTTTCAGAGGATCATTTGGAACCGTTTGGCACCATTTTTGAGTGAATTGACGGAAGTCAGATTTTTTATGAAATTGTGACCCCGGGGCTTAGGATTTTTTCAAAAAAATCTTTTTCTGCCGTTAAAGTTGTTGAGGGCTGATTTCTTTTCCTGTCATAAAAAGTCTTCTGTTTCAACTGCCAAATCTTTCAGGGGATAATTACGAACCTTTTGGCACAATTTTTGAGAGAATTGCCAAAAGTCAGGTTTTTTATGAAATTGTGACCCCGGGGCTTAAAGATTTTTTCAAAAACATCTTTTTCTGCCGGTTAAGATGTCGAGGGCTGATTTCGTGTCCTGTGATAAAAAGCCATCTGTTTCGACCGCCAAAGCTTTCAGGGGAGAATTTCGAACCATTTGGCACAATTTTTGAATGAATTGCCAAGAGTCAGATCTTTTATGAAATTGTGAACCCCGGGGCTTAGGATTTTTTGAAAAAAATCTTTTTCTGGAGGTTAAGTTGTTGACGGCTGATTTCTTTTCCTGTGAAAAAAAGCCTTTTGTTTCCACCGCCAAACCTTTCAGGGGAACATTTGAAACTGTTTGGCATCATTTTTGTGTGAATTGACGGAAGTCAGATTTTTTATGAAATTGTGACCCCGGGGCTTAGGATTTTTTCAAAAAAATCTTTTTCTGCCGTTTAAGTTGTTGAGGGCTGATTTCTTTTCCTGTGATAAAAAGTCTTCTGTTTCAACCGCCAAATCTTTCAGTGGATAATTTCGAACCTTTTGGCACAATTTTTGAGAGAATTGCCAAAAGTCAGATTTTTTATGAAATTGTGACCCCGGGGCTTAGGATTTTTTCAAAAAAATATTTTTCTGCCGGTTAAGTTGTCGAGGGCTGATTTCTTCTATTTCCATTTCCAAACCTTTCAGAGGATCATTTGGAACCGTTTGGCACCATTTTTGAGTGAATTGACGAAAGTCAGATTTTTTATGAAATTGTGACCCCGGGGCTTAGGATTTTTTCAAAAAAATCTTTTTCTGATGTTTAAGTTGTTGACGGCTGATTTTTTTCCTGTGATAAAAAGCCTTCTGTTTCAACCGCCAAACCTTTCAGGGGAGCATTTGGAACCGTTTGGCACCATTTTTGAGTGAATTGCCGAAAGTCAGATTTTTTATGAAATTGTGACCCCGGGGCTTAGGATTTTTTCAAAAAAATCTTTTTCTGGCGGTTAAGTTGTCAAGGGCTGATTTCTTCTATTTCCGTTCCCAATCCTTTCAGAGGATCATTTGCAACCGACTGGCACCATTTTTGAGTGAATTCACAAAAGTCAGATTTTTTATGAAATTGTGACCCCGGGGCTTAGGATTTTTTCAAAAAAATCTTTTTATGCCGTTTAAGTTGTTGAGGGCTGATTTCTTTTCCTGTGATAAAAAGTCTTCTGTTTCAACCGCCAAATCTTTCAGGGGAGAATTTCGAACCTTTTGGCACAATTTTTGAGAGAATTGCGAAAAGTCAGATTTTTTATGAAATTGTGGCCCCGGGGCTTAGGTTTTTTTTAAAAAAATCTTTTTCTGCCGGTTAAGTTGTTGAGGGCTGATTTCTTTTCCTGTGATAAAAAGCCTTCTGTTTCAACCGCCAAACCTTTCAGGGGAGCATTTGGAACCGTTTGGCACCATTTTTGAATGAATTGCCGAAAGTCAGACTTTTTATGAAATTGTGACCCCGTGGCTTAAAGATTTTTTCAAAAACATCTTTTTCTGCTGGTTAAGTTGTCGAGGGCTGATTTCGTGTCCTGTGATAAAAAGCCTTCTGTTTCAACCGCGAAAACTTTCAGGGGAGCATTTGGAACCGTTTGGCACCATTTTTGAGTGAATTGCCGAAAGTCAGATTTTTTATGTAATTGTGACCCCGGGGCTTAGGATTTTTTCAAAAAAATCTTTTTCTGGCGGTTAAGGTGTCAAGGGCTGATTTCTTCTATTTCCGTTCCCAATCCTTTCAGTGGATCATTTGCAACCGTCTGGCACCATTTTTGAGTGAATTCACAAAAGTCAGATTTTTTATGAAATTGTGACCCCGGGGCTTAGGGATTTTTTCAAAAAAATCTTTTTCTGCCGGGTAAGTTGTCGAGGGCTGATTTGTTCTATTTCCATTCCCAAACCTTTCAGAGGATGATTTGCAACCGTTTGGCACCATTTTTGAATGAATTGCCGAAAGTCAGATTTTTTTATGTAATTGTGACCCCGGGGCTTAGGATTTTTTCAAAAAAAATCTTTTTCTGCCGGTTAAGTTGTCGAGGGCTGATTTCGTGTCCTGTGATAAAAAGCCATCTGTTTCGACCGCCAAACCTTTCAGGGGAGAATTTCGAACCATTTGGCACAATTTTTGAATGAATTGCCAAGAGTCAGATTTTTTATGAAATTGTGACCCCGGGGCTTAGGATTTTTTCAAAAAAATCTTTTTCTGGCGGTTAAGTTGTCAAGGGCTGATTTCTTCTATTTCCGTTCCCAATCCTTTCAGAGGATCATTTGCAACCGTCTGGCACCATTTTTGAGTGAATTCACAAAAGTCAGATTTTTTATGAAATTGTGACCCCGGGGCTTAGGATTTTTTCAAAAAAATCTTTTTCTGCCGTTTAAGTTGTTGAGGGCTGATTTCTTTTCCTGTGATAAAAAGTCTTCTGTTTCAACCGCCAAATCTTTCAGGGGATAATTTCGAACCTTTTGGCACAATTTTTGAGAGAATTGCCAAAAGTCAGATTTTTTATGAAATTGTGACCCCGGGGCTTAGGATTTTTTCAAAAAAATCTTTTTCTGCCGGTTAAGTTGTTGAGGGCTGATTTCTTTTCCTGCGAATAAAAGCCTTCTGATTCAAGTGCCAAACCTTTCAGGGGATCATTGTGAACCTTTTGGCACCATTTTTGAGTGAATTGCCGAAAGTTAGATTGTTTATGAAATTGTGACCCCGGGGTTTAGGATTTTTTCAAAAAAATCTTTTTCTGCCGGTTAAGTTGTCGAGGGCTGATTTCTTCTATTTTCATTTCCAAACCTTTCAGAGGAGCATTTGGAACCGTTTGGCACCATTTTTGAATGAATTGCCGAAAGTCAGACTTTTTATGAAATTGTGACCCTGGGGCTTAAAGATTTTTTCAAAAACATCTTTTTCTGCCGGTTAAGATTTCGAGGGCTGATTTCGTGTACTGTGATAAAAAGCCATCTGTTTCGACCGCCAAAGCTTTCAGGGGAGAATTTCGAACCATTTGGCACAATTTTTGAATGAATTGCCAAGAGTCAGATCTTTTTTGAAATTGTGACCCCGGGGCTTCGGATTTTTTCAAAAAAATCTTTTTCTGGCGGTTAAGTTGTTGAGGGCTGATTTCTTTTCCTGTGAAAAAAAGCCTTTTGTTTCCACCGCCAAACCTTTCAGGGGAACATTTGAAACTGTTTGGCATCATTTTTGTGTGAATTGACGGAAGTCAGATTTTTTATGAAATTGTGACCCCGGGGCTTAGGATTTTTTCAAAAAAATCTTTTTCTGATGTTTAAGTTGTTGACGGCTGATTTTTTTCCTGTGATAAAAAGCCTTCTGTTTCAACCGCCAAACCTTTCAGGGGAGCATTTGGAACCGTTTGGCACCATTTTTGAGTGAATTGCCGAAAGTCAGATTTTTTATGAAATTGTGACCCCGGGGCTTAGGATTTTTTCAAAAAAATCTTTTTCTGGCGGTTAAGTTGTCAAGGGCTGATTTCTTCTATTTCCGTTCCCAATCCTTTCAGAGGATCATTTGCAACCGACTGGCACCATTTTTGAGTGAATTCACAAAAGTCAGATTTTTTATGAAATTGTGACCCCGGGGCTTAGGATTTTTTCAAAAAAATCTTTTTCTGCCGTTTAAGTTGTTGAGGGCTGATTTCTTTTCCTGTGATAAAAAGTCTTCTGTTTCAACCGCCAAATCTTTCAGGGGAGAATTTCGAACCTTTTGGCACAATTTTTGAGAGAATTGCGAAAAGTCAGATTTTTTATGAAATTGTGGCCCCGGGGCTTAGGTTTTTTTTAAAAAAATCTTTTTCTGCCGGTTAAGTTGTTGAGGGCTGATTTCTTTTCCTGTGATAAAAAGCCTTCTGTTTCAACCGCCAAACCTTTCAGGGGAGCATTTGGAACCGTTTGGCACCATTTTTGAATGAATTGCCGAAAGTCAGACTTTTTATGAAATTGTGACCCCGTGGCTTAAAGATTTTTTCAAAAACATCTTTTTCTGCTGGTTAAGTTGTCGAGGGCTGATTTCGTGTCCTGTGATAAAAAGCCTTCTGTTTCAACCGCGAAAACTTTCAGGGGAGCATTTGGAACCGTTTGGCACCATTTTTGAGTGAATTGCCGAAAGTCAGATTTTTTATGTAATTGTGACCCCGGGGCTTAGGATTTTTTCAAAAAAATCTTTTTCTGGCGGTTAAGGTGTCAAGGGCTGATTTCTTCTATTTCCGTTCCCAATCCTTTCAGTGGATCATTTGCAACCGTCTGGCACCATTTTTGAGTGAATTCACAAAAGTCAGATTTTTTATGAAATTGTGACCCCGGGGCTTAGGGATTTTTTCAAAAAAATCTTTTTCTGCCGGGTAAGTTGTCGAGGGCTGATTTGTTCTATTTCCATTCCCAAACCTTTCAGAGGATGATTTGCAACCGTTTGGCACCATTTTTGAATGAATTGCCGAAAGTCAGATTTTTTTATGTAATTGTGACCCCGGGGCTTAGGATTTTTTCAAAAAAAATCTTTTTCTGCCGGTTAAGTTGTCGAGGGCTGATTTCGTGTCCTGTGATAAAAAGCCATCTGTTTCGACCGCCAAACCTTTCAGGGGAGAATTTCGAACCATTTGGCACAATTTTTGAATGAATTGCCAAGAGTCAGATTTTTTATGAAATTGTGACCCCGGGGCTTAGGATTTTTTCAAAAAAATCTTTTTCTGGCGGTTAAGTTGTCAAGGGCTGATTTCTTCTATTTCCGTTCCCAATCCTTTCAGAGGATCATTTGCAACCGTCTGGCACCATTTTTGAGTGAATTCACAAAAGTCAGATTTTTTATGAAATTGTGACCCCGGGGCTTAGGATTTTTTCAAAAAAATCTTTTTCTGCCGTTTAAGTTGTTGAGGGCTGATTTCTTTTCCTGTGATAAAAAGTCTTCTGTTTCAACCGCCAAATCTTTCAGGGGATAATTTCGAACCTTTTGGCACAATTTTTGAGAGAATTGCCAAAAGTCAGATTTTTTATGAAATTGTGACCCCGGGGCTTAGGATTTTTTCAAAAAAATCTTTTTCTGCCGGTTAAGTTGTTGAGGGCTGATTTCTTTTCCTGCGAATAAAAGCCTTCTGATTCAAGTGCCAAACCTTTCAGGGGATCATTGTGAACCTTTTGGCACCATTTTTGAGTGAATTGCCGAAAGTTAGATTGTTTATGAAATTGTGACCCCGGGGTTTAGGATTTTTTCAAAAAAATCTTTTTCTGCCGGTTAAGTTGTCGAGGGCTGATTTCTTCTATTTTCATTTCCAAACCTTTCAGAGGAGCATTTGGAACCGTTTGGCACCATTTTTGAATGAATTGCCGAAAGTCAGACTTTTTATGAAATTGTGACCCTGGGGCTTAAAGATTTTTTCAAAAACATCTTTTTCTGCCGGTTAAGATTTCGAGGGCTGATTTCGTGTACTGTGATAAAAAGCCATCTGTTTCGACCGCCAAAGCTTTCAGGGGAGAATTTCGAACCATTTGGCACAATTTTTGAATGAATTGCCAAGAGTCAGATCTTTTTTGAAATTGTGACCCCGGGGCTTCGGATTTTTTCAAAAAAATCTTTTTCTGGCGGTTAAGTTGTTGAGGGCTGATTTCTTTTCCTGTGAAAAAAAGCCTTTTGTTTCCACCGCCAAACCTTTCAGGGGAACATTTGAAACTGTTTGGCATCATTTTTGTGTGAATTGACGGAAGTCAGATTTTTTATGAAATTGTGACCCCGGGGCTTAGGATTTTTTCAAAAAAATCTTTTTCTGCCGTTTAAGTTGTTGAGGGCTGATTTCTTTTCCTGTGATAAAAAGTCTTCTGTTTAACCGCCAAATCTTTCAGTGGATAATTTCGAACCTTTTGGCACAATTTTTGAGAGAATTGCCAAAAGTCAGATTTTTTATGATTTTTTAGGATTATTCAAAAAAATCTTTTTCTGCCGGTTAAGTTGTTGAGGGCTATTTTGTTTTCCTGTGATAAAAAGCCTTCTGTTTCAACCGCGAAACCTTTCAGGGGAGCATTTGGAACCGTTTGGCACCATTTTTGAGTGAATTGCCGAAAGTCAGATTTTTTATGAAATTGTGACCCCGGGGCTTAGGATTTTTTCAAAAAAATCTTTTTCTGCCGGTTAAGTTGTCGAGGGCTGATTTCTTCTATTTCCGTTCCCAAACCTTTCATGGGAGCATGTGGAACCGTTTGGCATCATTTTTGAGTGAATTGACGGAAGTCAGATTTTTTATGAAATTGTGACCCCGGGGCTTATGATTTTTTCAAAAAAATCTTTTTCTGCCGTTTAAGTTGTTGAGGGCTGATTTCTTTTCCTGTCATAAAAAGTCTTCTGTTTCAACCGCCAAATCTTTCAGTGGATAATTTCGAACCTTTTGGCACAATTTTTGAGAGAATTGCCAAAAGTCAGATTTTTTATGAAATTGTGACCCCGGGGCTTAGGATTATTCAAAAAAATCTTCTTCTGCCGGTTAAGTTGTTGAGGGCTATTTTGTTTTCCTGTGATAAAAAGCCTTCTGTTTCAACCGCGAAACCTTTCAGGGGAGCATTTGGAACCGTTTGGCACCATTTTTGAGTGAATTGCAGAAAGTCAGATTTTTTATGAAATTGTGACCCCGGGGCTTAAAGATTTTTTCAAAAAAATCTTTTTCTGCCGGTTAAGTTGTCGAGGGCTGATTTCTTCTATTTCCATTTCCAAACCTTTCAGAGGATCATTTGGAACCGTTTGGCACAATTTTTGAATGAATTGCCAAGAGTCAGATTTTTTATGAAATTGTGACCCCGGGGCTTAGGATTTTTTCAAAAAAATCTGTTTCTGCCAGTTAAGTTGTCAAGAGCTGATTTCTTCTATTTCCGTTCCCAATCCTTTCAGAGGATCATTTGCAACCGTCTGGCACCATTTTTGAGTGAATTCACAAAAGTCAGATTTTTTATGAAATTGTCACCACGGGGCTTAGGATTTTTTTAAAAAAATCTTTTTCTGCCGGTTAAGTTGTTGAGGGCTGATTTCTTTTCCTGTGATAAAAAGCCTTCTGTTTCAACCGCCAAACCTTTCAGGGGAGCATTTGGAACCGTTTGGCACCATTTTTGAGTGAATTGCCGAAAGTCAGATTTTTTATGAAATTGTGACCCCGGGGTTTAGGATTTTTTCAAAAAAATCTTTTTCTGCCAGTTAAGTTGTCTAGGGCTGATTTCTTTTCCTGTGATAAAAAGCCTTCTGTTTCAACCGCCAAACCTTTCCAGGGATTATTTTGAACCGTTTGGCACCATTTTTGAGTGAATTGCCGAAAGTCAGATTTTTTTTGAAATTGTGACCCCGGGGCTTAGGATTTTTTGAAAAAAATCTTTTTTTGCCGGTTAAGTTGTCGAGGGCTGATTTCTTCTATTTCCACTTCCAAACCTTTCATAGGATCATTTGCAACCGTTTGGCACCATTTTTGAATGAATTGCCGAAAGTCAGACTTTTTATGAAATTGTGACCCCGGGGCTTAAAGATTTTTTCAAAAAAATCTTTTTCTGCCGGTTAAGTTGTCGAGGGCTGATTTCTTCTATTTCCATTTCCAAACCTTTCAGAGGATCCTTTGGAACCGTTTGGCACAATTTTTGAATGAATTGCCAAGAGTCAGATTTTTTATGAAATTGTGACCCCCGGGGTTTAGGATTTTTTCAAAAAAATCTGTTTCTGCCAGTTAAGTTGTCAAGGGCTGATTTCTTCTATTTCCGTTCCCAATCCTTTCAGAGGATCATTTGCAACCGTCTGGCACCATTTTTGAGTGAATTCACAAAAGTCAGATTTTTTATGAAATTGTGACCCCGGGGCTTAGGATTTTTTTAAAAAAATCTTTTTCTGCCGGTTAAGTTGTTGAGGGCTGATTTCTTTTCCTGTGATAAAAAGCCTTCTGTTTCAACCGCCAAACCTTTCAGGGGAGCATTTGGAACCGTTTGGCACCATTTTTGAGTGAATTGCCGAAAGTCAGATTTTTTATGAAATTGTGACCCCGGGGTTTAGGATTTTTTCAAAAAAATCTTTTTCTGCCAGTTAAGTTGTCTAGGGCTGATTTCTTTTCCTGTGATAAAAAGCCTTCTGTTTCAACCGCCAAACCTTTCCAGGGATTATTTTGAACCGTTTGGCACCATTTTTGAGTGAATTGCCGAAAGTTAGATTTTTTATGAAATTGTGACCCCGGGGCTTAGGATTTTTTCAAAAAAATCTTTTTCTGCCGTTTAAGTTGTCGAGGGCTGATTTCTTCTATTTCCATTCCCAAACTTTTCACAGGATGATTTGCAACCGTCTGGCACCATTTTTTAGTGAATTGGCGAAATTCAGATTTTTTTTGAAATTGTGACCCCGGGGCTTAGGATTTTTTCAGAAAAATCTTTTTCTGCCGTTTAAGTTGTTGAGGGCTGATTTCTTTTCCTGTGATTAAAAGCCTTCTGCTTCAACCGCCAAACCTTTCAGGGGATCATTTTGAACCTTTTGGCACCATTTTTGTGTGAATTGCCGAAAGTTAGATTATTTATGAAATTGTGACCCCGGGGCTTAGGATTTTTTCAAAAAAATCTTTTTCTGCCGGTTAAGTTGTCCAGGGCTGATTTCTTTTCCTGTGATAAAAAGCCATCTGTTTCAACCACCAAACCTTTCAGGGGAGAATTTGGAACCTTTTGGGACCATTTTTGAGTGACTTGCCAAAAGTCAGATTTTTTATGAAATTGTGACCCCGGGGCTTAGGATTTTTTGAAAAAAAATCTTTTTCTGCCGGTTAAGTTGTTGCGGGCTGATTTCTTTTCCTGTGATAAAAAGCCATCTGTTTCGACCACCAAACCTTTCAGGGGAGAATTTGGAACCTTTTGGCACAATTTTTGAGTGAATTGCCGAAAGTCAGATTTTTTATGAAATTGTGACCCCGGGGCTTGGGATTTTTTTCAAAAAAATCTTTTTCTGCCTGTTAAGTTGTCGAGGGCTGGTTTCGTGTCCTGTGATAAAAAGCCTTCTGTTTCAACCGCCAAACCTTTCAGGGGAGAATTTGGAACCTTTTGTCACCATTTTTGAGTGAATAGCCAAAAGTCAGATTTTTTATGAAATTGTGACCCCGGGGCTTAGGATTTTTTCATAAAATCTTTTTCTGCCGGTTAAGTCGTTGAGGGCTGATTTCTTTTCCTGTGATAAAAAGCCTTCTGTTTCAACAGCCAAAACTTTCAGGGGAACATTTGGAACCGTTTGGCACCATTTTTGAGTGAATTGCTGGAAGTCAGATTGTTTATGAAATTGTGACCCCGGGGCTTGGGATTTTTTTCAAAAAAATCTTTTTCTGCCGGTTAAGTTGTTGAGTGCTGATTTCTTTTCCTGTGATAAAAGAATTCTGTTTCAACAGCCAAAACTTTCAGGGGAACATTTGGAACCGTTTGGCACCATTTTTGAGTGAATTGCCGAAAGTAAGATTTTTTATGAAATTGTGACCCCGGGGCTTGGGATTTTTTTCAAAAAAATCTTTTTCTGCCTGTTAAGTTGTCGAGGGCTGGTTTCGTGTCCTGTGATAAAAAGCCTTCTGTTTCAACCGCCAAACCTTTCAGGGGAGAATTTGGAACCTTTTGGCACCATTTTTGAGTGAATTGCCAAAAGTCAGATTTTTTATGAAATTGTGACCCCGGGGCTTAGGATTTTTTCAAAAAAATCTTTTTCTGCCGGTTAAGTTGTCAAGGGCTGATTTCTTCTATTTCCGTTCCCAAACCTTTCAGAGGATCATTTGCAACCGTTTGGCACCATTTTTGAATGAATTGCCGAAAGTCAGACTTTTTATGAAATTGTGACCCCGGGGCTTAAAGATTTTTTCAAAAACATCTTTTTCTGCTGGTTAAGTTGTCGAGGGCTGATTTCGTGTCCTGTGATAAAAAGCCTTCTGTTTCGACCGCCAAACCTTTCAGGGGAGAATTTCGAACCATTTGGCACAATTTTTGAACGAATTGCCAAGAGTCAGATTTTTTATGAAATTGTGACCCCGGGGCTTAGGATTTTTTCAAAAAAATCTTTTTCTGGCGGTTAAGTTGTCAAGGGCTGATTTCTTCTATTTCCGTTCCCAACCTTTCAGGGGAACATTCGGAACTGTTTGGAATCATTTTTGAGTGAATTGACGGAAGTCAGATTTTTTATGAAATTGTGACCCCGGGGCTTAGGATTTTTTCAAAAAAATCTTTTTCTGCCGGTTAAGTTGTTGAGGGCTATTTTGTTTTCCTGTGATAAAAAGCCATCTGTTTCAACCGCGAAACCTTTCAGGGGAGCATTTGGAACCGTTTGGCACCATTTTTGAGTGAATTGCCGAAACTCAGATTTTTTTTGAAATTGTGACCCCGGGGCTTAGGATTTTTTCAAAAAAATCTTTTTCTGCCGGTTAAGTTGTTGAGGGCTGATTTCTTGTCCTGTGATAAAAAGCCTTCTGTTTCAACCGCCAAACCTTTCCGGAGATCATTTGGAACCGTTTGGCACCATTTTAGAATGAATTGCCGAAAGTCAGATTTTTTATGAAATTGTGACCCCGGGGCTTAGGGATTTTTTCAAAAAAATCTTTTTCTGCCGCTTAAGTTGTCGAGGGTTGATTTCGTGTCCTGTGATAAAAAGCCTTCTCTTTAAACCGCCAAACCTTTCAGGGGAGCATTTGCAACCGTTTGGCACCATTTTTGATTGAATTGCCGAAAGTCAGATTTTTTATGAAATTGTGACCCCGGGGCTTAGGATTTTTTCAAAAATATCTTTTTCTGCCGGTTAAGCTGTCGAGGGTTGATTTCTTCTATTTCCATTTCCAAACCTTTCAGAGGATCATTTGGAACCGTTTGGCACCATTTTTGAATGAATTGCCGAAAGTCAGACTTTTTATGAAATTGTGACCCCGGGGCTTAAAGATTTTTTTAAAAACATCTTTTTCTGCCGGTTAAGTTGTCGAGGGCTGATTTCGTGTCCTGTGATAAAAAGCCATCTGTTTCGACCACCAAACCTTTCAGGGGAGAATTTGCAACCTTTTGGGACGATTTTTGAGTGAATTGCCAAAACTCAGATTTTTTATGAAATTGTGACCCCGGGGCTTAGGATTTTTTCAAAAAAATCTTTTTCTGCCGGTTAAGTTGTCGAGGGCTGATTTCTTCTATTTCCATTTCCAAACCTTTCAGAGGATCATTTGGAACCGTTTGGCACCATTTTTGAATGAATTGCCGAAAAACATCTTTTTCTGCCGGTTAAGTTGTTGAGGGCTATTTTGTTTTCCTGTGATAAAAAGCCTTCTGTTTCAACCGCGAAACCTTTCAGGGGATCATTTGGAACCGTTTGGCACCATTTTTGAGTGAATTGCCAAGAGTCAGATTTTTTATGAAATTGTGACCCCGGGGCTTAGGATTTTTTCAAAAAAATCTTTTTCTGGCGGTTAAGTTGTCAAGGGCTGATTTCTTCTATTTCCGTTCCCAACCCTTTCAGAGGATCATTTGCAACCGTCTGGCACCATTTTTGAGTGCATTCACAAAAGTCAGATTTTTTATGAAATTGTGACCCCGGGGCTTAGGATTTTTTCAAAAAAATCTTTTACTGCCGGTTAAGTTGTCTAGGGCTGATTTCTTTTCCTGTGATAAAAAGCCTTCTGTTTCAACCGCCAAACCTTTCAAGGGATTATTTTGAACCGTTTGGCACCATTTTTGAGTGAATTGCCGAAAGTTAGATTTTTTATCAATTTGTGACCCCGGGGTTTAGGATTTTTTCAAAAATATCTTTTTCTGCCGGTTAAGCTGTCGAGGGTTGATTTCTTCTATTTCCATTTCCAAACCTTTCAAAGGATCATTTGGAACCGTTTGGCACCATTTTTGAATGAATTGCCAAAAGTCAGACTTTTTATGAAATTGTGACCCCGGGGCTTAAAGATTTTTTTTAAAACATCTTTTTCTGCCGGTTAAGTTGTCGAGGGCTGATTTCGTGTCCTGTGATAAAAAGCCATCTGTTTCGACCGCCAAACCTTTCAGGGGAGCATTTGGAACCGTTTGGCACCATTTTTGAGTGAATTGCCAAGAGTCAGATTTTTTATGAAATTGTGACCCCGGGGCTTAGGATTTTTTCAAAAAAATCTTTTACTGCCGGTTAAGTTGTCTAGGGCTGATTTCTTTTCCTGTGATTAAAAGCCTTCTGCTTCAACCGCCAAACCTTTCAGGGGATCATTTTGAACCTTTTGGCACCATTTTTGAGTGAATTGCCGAAAGTTAGATTATTTATGAAATTGTGACCCCGGGGCTTAGGATTTTTTCAGAAAAATCTTTTTCTGCCGGTTAAGTTGTTGAGGGCCTATTTCTTTTCCTGTGAAAAAAAGCCTTTTGTTTCAACCGCCAAACCTTTCAGGGGAACATTTGGAACTGTTTGGCTCCATTTTTGAGTGAATTGCCGAAAGTTAGATTTTTTATCAATTTGTGACCCCGGGGCTTAGGTTTTTTTCAAAAATATCTTTTTCTGCCGGTTAAGCTGTCGAGGGTTGATTTCTTCTATTTCCATTCCCAAACCTTTCAGAGGATCATTTGCAACCGTCGATCACCATTTTTGAGTGAATTGCCAAAAGTCAGATTTTTTATGAAATTGTGACCCAGGGGCTTAGGATTTTTTCAAAAAACTCTTTTTCTGCCGGTTAAGTTGTCGAGGACTGATTTCTTTTCCTGTGATAAAAAGCCTTCTGTTTCAACCGCCAAACCTTTCAGGGGAGAATTTGGGACCTTTTGGCACAATTTTTGAGTGAATTGCCAAAAGTCAGATTTTTTATGAAATTGTGACCCCGGGGCTTAGGATTTTTTCAAAAAAATCTTTTTCTGCCGGTTAAGTTGTCGAGGGTTGATTTCTTCTATTTCCATTTCCAAACCTTTCAGAGGATCATTTGGAACCGTTTGGCACCATTTTTGAATGAATTGCCGAAAGTCAGACTTTTTATGAAATTGTGACCCCGGGGCTTAAAGATTTTTTTTAAAACATCTTTTTCTGCCGGTTAAGTTGTCGAGGGCTGATTTCGTGTCCTGTGATAAAAAGCCATCTGTTTCGACCGCCAAACCTTTCAGGGGAGCATTTGGAACCGTTTGGCACCATTTTTAAGTGAATTGCCAAAAGTCAGATTTTTTATGAAATTGTGACCCCGGGGTTTAGGATTTTTTCAAAAAAATCTTTTTCTGATGTTTAAGTTGTTGACGGCTGATTTTTTTCCTGTGATAAAAAGCCTTCTGTTTCAACCGCCAATCCTTTCAGGGGATCATTTGGAACCGTTTAGCACCATTTTTGAGTGAATTGCCGAAAGTTAGATTTTTTTATGTATATATGACCCCGGGGCTTAGGATATTTCCAAAAAAATCTTTTTCTGCCGGTTAAGTTGTCAAGCGCTGATTTCTTCTATTTCCATTCCCAAACTTTTCAGAGGATGATTTGCAACCGTCTGGCACCATTTTTGAGTGAATTGCCGAAAGTCAGATTTTTTTTGAAATTGTGACCACGGCGCTTAGGATTTTTTCAGAAAAATCCTTTTCTGCCGGTTAAGTTGTTGAGGGCTGATTTCTTTTCCTGTGATTAAAAGCCTTCTGCTTCAACCGCCAAAACTTTCAGGGGATCATTTTGAACCTTTTGGCACCATTTTTGAGTGAATTGCCGAAAGTTAGATTATTTATGAAATTGTGACCCCGGGGCTTAGGATTTTTTCAGAAAAATCTTTTTCTGCCGGTTAAGTTGTCGAGGGCTGATTTCGTGTCCTGTGATAAAAAGCCATCTGTTTCGACCGCCAAACCTTTCAGGGGAGAATTTCGAACCATTTGGCACAATTTTTGAATGAATTGCCAAGAGTCAGATTTTTTATTAAATTGTGACCCCGGGGCTTAGGATTTTTTCAAAAAAATCTTTTTCTGGCGCTTACTTTGTCAAGGGCTGATTTCTTCTATTTCCGTTCCCAAACCTTCCAGAGGATCATTTGCAACCGTCTGGCACCATTTTTGAGTGAATTCACAAAAGTCAGATTTTTTATGAAATTGTGACCCCGGGGCTTAGGATTTTTTCAAAAAAATCTTTTTCTGCCGGTTAAGTTGTTGAGGGCCTATTTCTTTTCCTGTGAAAAAAAGCCTTTTGTTTCAACCGCCAAACCTTTCAGGGGAACATTTGGAACTGTTTGGCTCCATTTTTGAGTGAATTGCTGAAAGTTAGATTTTTTATCAATTTGTGACCCCGGGGCTTAGGATTTTTTCAAAAATATCTTTTTCTGCCGGTTAAGCTGTCGAGGGTTGATTTCTTCTATTTCCATTCCCAAACCTTTCAGAGGATCATTTGCAACCGTCGATCACCATTTTTGAGTGAATTGCCGAAATTCAGATTTTTTATGAAATTGTGACCTCGGGGTTTAGGATTTTTTCAAAAAAATCTTTTTCTGATGTTTAAGTTGTTGAGGGCTGATTTTTTTCCTGTGATAAAAAGCCTTCTGTTTCAACCGCCAATCCTTTCAGGGGATCATTTGGAACCGTTTAGCACCATTTTTGAGTGAATTGCCGAAAGTTAGATTTTTTATGAATTTGTGACCCCGGGGCTTAGGGATTTTTTTTTAAAAAAAATCTTTTTCTGCCGGTTAAGTTGTCGAGGGCTGATTTCTTCTATTTCCATTCCCAAACTTTTCAGAGGATGATTTGCAACCGCCTGGCACCATTTTTGAGTGAATTGCCGAAAGTCAGATTTTTTATGAAATTGTGACCCCGGGGCTTAGGATTTTTTCAAAAAAATCTTTTTCTGCCGGTTAAGTTGCAAGGGCTGATTTCTTGTCCTGTGATAAAAAGACTTCTATTTCAACCGCCAAACCTTTCAGTGGAGCATTTGGAACCGTTTGACACCATTTTTGAGTGAATTGCCGAAGGTCAAATTTTTTATGAAATTGTGATCCCAGGGATTAGGGATTTTTTCAAAAAAATCTTTTTCTGCCGGTTAAGTTGTCGAGGGCTGATTTCTTCTATTTCCATTCCCAAACCTTTCAGAGGATCATTTGCAACCGTCTGCCACCATTTTTGAGTGAATTGCCAAAAGTCAGATTTTTTATGAAATTGTGACCCAGGGGCTTAGGATTTTTTCAAAAAACTCTTTTTCTGCCGGTTAAGTTGTCGAGGACTGATTTCTTTTCCTGTGATAAAAAGCCTTCTGTTTCAACCGCCAAACCTTTCAGGGGAGAATTTGGGACCTTTTGGCACAATTTTTGAGTGAATTGCCAAAAGTCAGATTTTTTATGAAATTGTGACCCCGGGGCTTAGGATTTTTTCAAAAAAATCTTTTTCTGCCGGTTATGTTGTCGAGGGCTGATTTCTTCTATTTCCATTCCCAAACCTTTCAGAGGATCATTTGCAACTGTATGGCACAATTTTTGAGTGAATTGCCGGAAGTCAAATTTTTTATTAAATTGTGACCCCGGGGCTTAGGATTTTTTCAAAAAAATCTTTTTCTGCCATTTAAGTTGTTGAGGGCTGATTTCTTTTCCTGTGATAAAAAGCCTTCTATTTCAACCGCCAAACCTTTCAGGGGATCATTTGGAACCGTTTGGCATCATTTTTGAGTGAATTGCCGAAAGTCAGATTTTTAATGAAATTGTGACCCCGGGGCTTAGGATTTTTTCAAAAAAATCTTTTTCTGCCGGTTAAGTTGTCGAGGGCTGATTTCTTCTATTTCCATTCCCAAACCTTTCCGAGGATCATTTGCAACCGTCCGGCACCATTTTTGAGTGAATTGCCGAAAGTCAGATTTTTTATGAAATTGTGACCCCGGGGCTTAGGGATTTTTTCAAAAAAATCTTTTTCTGCCGCTTAAGTTGTCGAGGGTTGATTTCGTGTCCTGTGATAAAAAGCCATCTGTTTCGACTGCCAAACCTTTCAGGGGAGAATTTGCAACCTTTTGGGACAATTTTTGAGTGAATTGCCAAAAGTCAGATTTTTTATGAAATTGTGACCCCGGGGCTTAGGATTTTTTCAAAAAGATCTTTTTCTGCCGGTTAAGTTGTCGAGGGCTGATTTCTTCTATTTCCATTTCCAAACCTTTCAGAGGATCATTTGGAACCGTTTGGCACCATTTTTGAATGAATTGCCGAAAGTCAGATTTTTTATGAAATTGTGACCCCGGGGCTTAAAGATTTTTTTTAAAACATCTTTTTCTGCCGGTTAAGTTGTCGAGGGCTGATTTCGTGTCCTGTGATAAAAAGCCATCTGTTTCGACCGCCAAACCTTTCAGGGGAGCATTTGGAACCGTTTGGCACCATTTTTGAGTGAATTGCCAAGAGTCAGATTTTTTATGAAATTGTGACCCCGGGGCTTAGGATATTTCCAAAAAAATCTTTTTCTGCCGGTTAAGTTGTCAAGGGCTGATTTCTTCTATTTCCATTCCCAAACTTTTCAGAGGATGATTTGCAACCGTCTGGCACCATTTTTGAGTGAATTGCCGAAAGTCAGATTTTTTTTGAAATTGTGACCCCGGGGTTTAGGATTTTTTCAGAAAAATCTTTTTCTGCCGGTTAAGTTGTTGAGGGCTGATTTCTTTTCCTGTGATTAAAAGCCTTCTGCTTCCACCGCCAAACCTTTCAGGGGATCATTTTGAACCTTTTGGCACCATTTTTGAGTGAATTGCCGAAAGTTAGATTATTTATGAAATTGTGACCCCGGGGCTTAGGATTTTTTCAGAAAAATCTTTTTCTGCCGGTTAAGTTGTCGAGGGCTGATTTCGTGTCCTGTGATAAAAAGCCATCTGTTTCGACCGCCAAACCTTTCAGGGGAGAATTTCGAACCATTTGGCACAATTTTTGAATGAATTGCCAAGAGTCAGATTTTTTATTAAATTGTGACCCCGGGGCTTAGGATTTTTTCAAAAAAATCTTTTTCTGGCGCTTACTTTGTCAAGGGCTGATTTCTTCTATTTCCGTTCCCAAACCTTCCAGAGGATCATTTGCAACCGTATGGCACCATTTTTGAGTGAATTCACAAAAGTCAGATTTTTTATGAAATTGTGACCCCGGGGCTTAGGATTTTTTCAAAAAAATCTTTTTCTGCCGGTTAAGTTGTTGAGGGCCTATTTCTTTTCCTGTGAAAAAAAGCCTTTTGTTTCAACCGCCAAACCTTTCAGGGGAACATTTGGAACTGTTTGGCTCCATTTTTGAGTGAATTGCCGAAAGTTAGATTTTTTATCAATTTGTGACCCCGGGGCTTAGGATTTTTTCAAAAATATCTTTTTCTGCCGGTTAAGCTGTCGAGGGTTGATTTCTTCTATTTCCATTCCCAAACCTTTCAGAGGATCATTTGCAACCGTCGATCACCATTTTTGAGTGAATTGCCGAAATTCAGATTTTTTATGAAATTGTGACCTCGGGGTTTAGGATTTTTTCAAAAAAATCTTTTTCTGGTGTTTAAGTTGTTGAGGGCTGATTTTTTTCCTGTGATAAAAAGCCTTCTGTTTCAACCGCCAATCCTTTCAGGGGATCATTTGGAACCGTTTAGCACCATTTTTGAGTGAATTGCCGAAAGTTAGATTTTTTATGAATTTGTGACCCCGGGGCTTAGGGATTTTTTTTTTAAAAAAATCTTTTTCTGCCGGTTAAGTTGTCGAGGGCTGATTTCTTCTATTTCCATTCCCAAACTTTTCAGAGGATGATTTGCAACCGTCTGGCACCATTTTTGAGTGAATTGCCGAAAGTCAGATTTTTTTTGAAATTGTGACCCCGGGGCTTAGGATTTTTTCAAAAAAATCTTTTTCTGCCGGTTAAGTTGCAAGGGCTGATTTCTTCTATTTCCATTCCCAAACCTTTCAGAGGATCATTTGCAACCGTCTGGCACCATTTTTGAGTGAATTGCCGGAAGTCAAATTTTTTATTAAATTGTGACCCAGGGGCTTAGGATTTTTTCAAAAAACTCTTTTTCTGCCGGTTAAGTTGTCGAGGACTGATTTTTTTTCCTGTGATAAAAAGCCTTCTGTTTCAACCGCCAAACCTTTCAGGGGAGAATTTGGGACCTTTTGGCACAATTTTTGAGTGAATTGCCAAAAGTCAGATTTTTTATGAAATTGTGACCCCGGGGCTTAGGGATTTTTTTTAAAAAATCTTTTTCTGCCGGTTAAGTTGTCGAGGGCTGATTTCTTCTATTTCCATTCCCAATCCTTTAAGAGGATCATTTGCAACCGTCTGGCACCATTTTTGAGTGAATTGCCGAAAGTCAGATTTTTTATGAAAATGTGACCCCGGGCCTTAGGGATTTTTTCAAAAAAATCTTTTTCTGCCGGTTAAGTTGTTGAGGGCTGATTTCTTGTCCTGTGATAAAAAGACTTCTATTTCAACCGCCAAACCTTTCAGGGGAGCATTTGGAACCGTTTGACACCATTTTTGAGTGAATTGCCGAAGGTCAAATTTTTTATGAAATTGTGATCCCAGGGCTTAGGGATTTTTTCAAAAAAATCTTTTTCTGCCGGTTAAGTTGTCGAGGGCTGATTTCTTCTATTTCCATTCCCAAACCTTTCAGAGGATCATTTGCAACCGTCTGCCACCATTTTTGAGTGAATTGCCAAAAGTCAGATTTTTTATGAAATTGTGACCCAGGGGCTTAGGATTTTTTCAAAAAACTCTTTTTCTGCCGGTTAAGTTGTCGAGGACTGATTTCTTTTCCTGTGATAAAAAGCCTTCTGTTTCAACCGCCAAACCTTTCAGGGGAGAATTTGGGACCTTTTGGCACAATTTTTGAGTAAATTGCCAAAAGTCAGATTTTTAATGAAATTGTGACCCCGGGGCTTAGGATATTTTCAAAAAAATCTTTTTCTGCCGGTTAAGTTGTTGAGGGCTGATTTCTTCTATTTCCATTCCGAAACCTTTCAGAGGATCATTTGCAACTGTATGGCACCATTTTTGAGTGAATTGCCGGAAGTCAGATTTTTTATGAAATTGTGACCCCGGGGCTTAGGATATTTTCAAAAAAATCTTTTTCTACCGGTTAAGTTATAGAGGGCTGATTTCTTCTATTTCCATTCCCAAACCTTTCAGAGGATCATTTGCATCCGTCTGGCACCATTTTTGAGTGAATTGCTGAAAGTCAGGTTTTTTATGAAATTGTGACCCCGGGGCTTAGGATATTTTCAAAAAAATCTTTTTCTGCCGGTTAAGTTGTCGAGGGCTGATTTCTTCTATTTCCATTCCAAAACCTTTAAGAGGATTATTTGCAACCGTATGGCACCATTTTTGAGTGAATTGCCGAAAGTCAGATTTTTTATGAAATTGTGACCCCGGGGCTTAGGATTTTTTCAAAAAAATCTTTTTCTGCCTGTTAAGTTGGTGAGGGCTGATTTCTTTTCCTGTGATAAAAAGCCTTCTGTTTCAACCGCCAAACCTTTCAGGGCAGCATTTGGAACCGTTTGGCACCATTTTTGAGTGAATTGCCAAACGTCAGATTTTTTATGAAATTGTGACCCCGAGGCTTAGGGATTTTTTCAAAAAAATATTTTTCTGCCGCTTAAGTTGTCGAGGGTTGATTTCGTGTCCTGTGATAAAAAGCCATCTGTTTCGACCGCCAAACCTTTCAGGGGAGAATTTGGAATCTTTTGGCACAATTTTTGAGTGAATTGCCAAAAGTCAGATTTTTTATGAAATTGTGACCCCGGGGCTTAGCATTTTTTCAAAAAAATCTTTTTCTGCCGGTTAAGTTGTCGAGGGCTGATTTCTTCTATTTCCATTCCCAATCCTTTAAGAGGATCATTTGCAACCGTCTGGCACCATTTTTGAGTGAATTGCCGAAAGTCAGATATTTTATGAAATTGTGACCCCGGGGCTTAGGATATTTTCAAAAAAATCTTTTTCTGCCGGTTAAGTTGTCGAGGGCTGATTTCTTCTATTTCCATTCCCAAACCTTTCAGAGGATCATTTGCAACCGTCTGGCACCATTTTTGAGTGAATTGCCGAAAGTCAGATTTTTTTTGAAATTGTGACCCCGGGGCTTAGGATTTTTTCAAAAAAATCTTTTCCTGCCTGTTAAGTTGGTGAGGGCTGAATTCTTTTCGTGTGATAAAAAGCCTTCTGTTTCAACCGCCAAACCTTTCAGGGCAGCATTTGGAACCGTTTGGCACCATTTTTGAGTGAATTGCCGAAATTCAGACTTTTTATGAAATTGTGACCCCGGGGCTTAGGGATTTTTTAAAAAAAATCTTTTACTGCCGGTTAAGTTGTCGAGGGCTAATTTTGTGTCCTGCGATAAAAAGCCATCCGTTGCGACCGCCAAGCCTTCAGGGGAGAATTTGGAACCTTTTGGCACAATTTTTGAGTGAATTGCCAAACGTCAGATTTTTTATGAAATTGTGACCCCGGGGCTTAGGATTTTTTCAAAAAAATCTTTTTCTGCCTGTTAAGTTGGTGAGGGCTGATTTCTTTTCCTGTGATAAAATCCTTCTGTTTCAACCGCCAAATCTTTCAGGGGAGCATTTGGAACCGTTTGGCACAATTTTTGAGTGAATTGCCGAAAATCAGATTTTTTATGAAATTGTGACCCCGGGGCTTAGGATTTTTTCAAAAAAATCTTTTTCTGCCGGTTAAGTTGTCGAGGGCTGATTTCTTCTATTTCCATTCCCAAACCTTTCAGAGGATAATTTGCAACTGTCTGGCACCATTTTTGAGTGAATTGCCGAAAGTCATATTTTTTATGAAATTGTGACCCCGGGGCTTAGGATTTTTTCAAAAAAATCTTTTTCTGCCTGTTAAGTTGGTGAGGGCTGAATTCTTCTATTTCCATTCCCCAATCTTTCATAGGATCATTTGCAACCGTCTGGCACCATTTTTGAGTGAATTGCCGAAAGTGAGGTTTTTTATGAAATTGTGACCCCGGGGCTTAGTATATTTTTAAAAAAATCTTTTTCTGCCGGTTAAGTTGTTGAGGGCTGATTTCTTGTCCTGTGATAAAAAGACTTCTGTTTCAACCGCCAAACCTTTCAGGGGAGCATTTGGAACCGTTTGGCACCATTTTTGAGTGAATTGCCGGAAATTAGATTTTTTATGAAATTGTGACACCGGGGCTTAGGATTTTTTTTAAAAAACCTTTTTCTGCCGGCTAAGTTGTCGAGGGCTGATTTCGTGTCCTGTGATAAAAAGCCATCTGTTTCGACCGCCAAACCTTTCAGGGGAGAATTTGCAACGTTTTGGCACAATTTTTGAGTGAATTGCCGAAAGTCAGGTTTTTTATGAAATTGTGACCCCGGGGCTTAGGATTTTTTCAAAAAAATCTTTTTCTGCCGGTTAAGTTGTCGAGGGCTGATTTCTTCTATTTCCATTCCCAAACCTTTCAGAGGATCATTTGCAACCGTCTTGCACCATTTTTGAGTGAATTGCCGAAAGTCAGATTTTTTATGAAATTGTGACCCCGGGGCTTAGGATTTTTTCAAAAAAATCTTTTCCTGCCTGTTAAGTTGGTGAGGGCTGAATTCTTTTCGTGTGATAAAAAGCCTTCTGTTTCAACCGCCAAACCTTTCAGGGCAGCATTTGGAACCGTTTGGCACCATTTTTGAGTGAATTGCCGAAATTCAGACTTTTTATGAAATTGTGACCCCGGGGCTTAGGGATTTTTTTAAAAAAATCTTTTTCTGCCGGTTAAGTTGTCGAGGGCTGATTTTGTGTCCTGCGATAAAAAGCCATCCGTTGCGACCGCCAAGCCTTTCAGGGGAGAATTTGGAACCTTTTGGCACAATTTTTGAGTGAATTGCCAAAAGTCAGATTTTTTATGAAATTGTGACCCCGGGGCTTAGGATTTTTTCAAAAAAATCTTTTTCTGCCTGTTAAGTTGGTGAGGGCTGATTTCTTTTCCTGTGATAAAAACCTTCTGTTTCAACCGCCATACCTTTCAGGGGAGCATTTGGAACCGTTTGGCACAATTTTTGAGTGAATTGCCGAAAATCAGATTTTTTATGAAATTGTGACCCCGGGGTTTAGTATTTTTTCAAAAAAATCTTTTTCTGCCGGTTAAGTTGTCGAGGGCTGATTTCGTGTCCTGCGATAAAAAGCCATCTGTTTCGACCGCCAAACCTTTCAGGGGAGAATTTGGAACGCTTTTGCACAATTTTTGAGTAAATTGCCAAAAGTCAGATTTTTTATGAAATTGTGACCCCGGGGTTTAGTATTTTTTCAAAAAAATCTTTTTCTGCCGGTTAAGTTGTCGAGGGCTGATTTCTTCTATTTCCATTCCCAAACCTTTCAGAGGATAATTTGCAACCGTCTGGCACCATTTTTGAGTGAATTGCCGAAAGTCAGGTTTTTTATGAAATTGTGACCCCGGGGCTTAGTATATATTAAAAAAAAAACGTTTTCTGCCGGTTATGTTGTTGAGGGTTGATTTCTTTTCCTGTGATAAAAAGCCTTCTGTTTCAACCGCCAAACCTTTCAGGGCAGCATTTGGAACCGTTTGGCACCATTTTTTCTGCCGGTTAAGTTGTCGAGGGCTGATTTCTTCTATTTCCATTCCCAAACCTTTCAGAGGATCATTTGCAACCGTCTGGCACCATTTTTGAGTGAATTGCCGAAAGTCAGGTTTTTTATGAAATTGTGAACCCGGGGCTTAGTATATTTTTAAAAAAATCTTTTTCTGCCGGTTAAGTTGTCGAGGGCTGATTTCTTGTCCTGTGATAAAAAGACTTCTGTTTCAACCGCCAAACCTTTCAGGGGAGCATTTGGAACCGTTTGGCACCATTTTTGAGTGAATTGCCGAAAATGTGATTTTTTATGAAATTGTGACACCGGGGCTTAGGATTTTTTCAAAAAAACCTTTTTCTGCCGGCTAAGTTGTCGAGGGCTGATTTCGTGTCCTGTGATAAAAAGCCATCTGTTTCGACCGCCAAACCTTTCAGGGGAGAATTTGGAACGTTTTGGCACAATTTTTGAGTGAATTGCCGAAAGTCAGATTTTTTATGAAATTGTGACCCCGGGGCTTAGGATTTCTTCAAAAAAATCTTTTTCTGCCGGTTAAGTTGTTGAGGGCTGATTTCTTGTCCTGTGATAAAAAGACTTCTGTTTCAACCGCCAAACCTTTCCGGGGATCATTTGCAACCGTTTGGCACCATTTTTGAATGAATTGCCGAAAGTCAGACTTTTTATGAAATTGTGACCCCGGGGCTTAGGGATTTTTTCAAAAAAATCTTTTTCTGCCGGTTAAGTTGTTGAGGGCTGATTTCTTGTCCTGTCATAAAAAGACTTCTGTTTCAACCGCCAAACCTTTCAGGGGAGCATTTGGAACCGTTTGGCACCATTTTTGAGTGAATTGCCGAAAATTAGATTTTTTATGAAATTGTGACACCGGGGCTTAGGATTTTTTCAAAAAAAACTTTTTCTGCCTGTTAAGTTATCGAGGGCTGATTTCTTGTCCTGTGATAAAAAGACTTCTGTTTCAACCGCCAAACCTTTCAGGGGAGCATTTGGAACCGTTTGGCACCATTTTTGAGTGAATTGCCGAAAATTTGATTTTTTATGAAATTGTGACACCGGGGCTTAGGATTTTTTCAAAAAAACCTTTTTCTGCCGGCTAAGTTTTCGAGGGCTGATTTCGTGTCCTGTGATAAAAAGCCATCTGTTTCGACCGCCAAACCTTTCAGGGGAGAATTTGGAACGTTTTGGCACAATTTTTGAGTGAATTGCCGAAAGTCAGATTTTTTATGAAATTGTGACCCCGGGGCTTAGGATTTTTTCAAAAAAATCTTTTTCTGCCGGTTAAGTTGTTGAGGGCTGATTTCTTGTCCTGTGATAAAAAGACTTCTGTTTCAACCGCCAAACCTTTCCGGGGATCATTTGGAACCGTTTGGCACCATTTTTGAATGAATTGCCGAAAGTCAGACTTTTTATGAAATTGTGACCCCGGGGCTTAGGGATTTTTTCAAAAAAATCTTTTTCTGCCGGTTAAGTTGTTGAGGGCTGATTTCTTGTCCTGTCATAAAAAGACTTCTGTTTCAACCGCCAAACCTTTCAGGGGAGCATTTGGAACCGTTTGGCACCATTTTTGAGTGAATTGCCGAAAATAAGATTTTTTATGAAATTGTGACGCCGGAGCTTAGGATTTTTTCAAAAAAAACTTTTTCTGCCTGTTAAGTTATCGAGGGCTGATTTCTTCTATTTCCATTCCCAAACCTTTCAGAGGATCATTTGCAACCGTCTGGCACCATTTTTGAATGAATTGCCGAAAGTCAAATTTTTTATGAAATTGTGACCCCGGGGCTTAGGATTTTTTCAAAAAAATCTTTTTCTGCCGCTTAACTTGTTGAGGGCTGATTTCTTTTCCTGTGATAAAAAGCCTTCTGTTTCAACCGCCAAACCTTTCAGGGCAGCATTTGGAACCGTTTGGCACCATTTTTGAGTGAATTGCCGAAAGTCAGACTTTTTATGAAATTGTGACCCGGGGCTTAGGGATTTTTTTTAAAAAAATCTTTTTCTGCCGGTTAAGTTGTCGAGGGCTGATTTCGTGTCCTGCGATAAAAAGCCATCCGTTGCGACCGCCAAGCCTTTCAGGGGAGAATTTGGAACCTTTTGGCACAATTTTTGAGTGAATTGCCAAAAGTCAGATTTTTTATGAAGTTGTGACCCCGGGGCTTAGGATTTTTTCAAAAAAATCTTTTTCTGCCTGTTAAGTTGGTGAGGGCTGATTTCTTTTCCTGTGATAAAAACCTTCTGTTTCAACCGCCAAACCTTTCAGGGGAGCATTTGGAACCGTTTGGCACAATTTTTGAGTGAATTGCCGAAAATCAGATTTTTTATGAAATTGTATCCCCGGGGTTTAGCATTTTTTCAAAAAAATCTTTTTCTGCCGGTTAAGTTGTCGAGGGCTGATTTCTTCTATTTCCATTCCCAAAGCTTTCAGAGGATCATTTTCAAACGTTTGGCACCATTTTTGAGTGAATTGCCGAAAGTCAGGTTTTTTATGAAATTGTGACCCCAGGGCTTAGGGATTTTTTCAAAAAAATCTTTTTCTGCCGGTTAAGTTGTCGAGGGCTGATTTCTTTTCCTGTGATAAAAAGCCTTCTGTTTCAACCGCCAAACCTTTCATGGGAGAATTTGGAACCTTTTGGCACAATTTTTGAGTGAATTGCCAAAAGTCAGATTTTTTATGAAATTGTGACCCCAGGGCTTAGGATTTTTTCAAAAAAATCTTTTTCTGCCGGTTAAGTTCTTGAGGGCTGATTTCTTTTCCTGTGATAAAAAGCCTTCTGCTTCAACCGCCAAACCTTTCAGGGGATCATTTGGAACCGTTTGGCACCATTTTTGAGTGAATTGCCGAAAGTTAGATTTTTTATGAAATTGTGACCCCGGGGCTTAGGATTTTTTCAAAAAAATCTTTTTCTGCCGGTTAAGTTGTTGCGGGCTGATTTCTTTTCCTGTGATAAAAAGCCTTCTGTTTCAACCGCCAAACCTTTCAGGGGAGATTTTCGAACCGTTTGGCACCATTTTTGAGTGAATTGCCGGAAGTCAGATTTTTAATGAATTTGTGACCCCGGGGCTTAGGGATTATTTCAAAAAAATCTTTTTCTGCCGGTTAAATTGTCGAGGGCTGATTTCTTCTATTTCCATTCCCAAAACTTTCAGAGGATCATTTGCAACCGTCTGGCACCATATTTGAGTGAATTGCCGGAAGTCAGATTTTTTATGCATTTGTGACCCCGGGGCTTAGGGATTTTTTCAAAAAAATCTTTTTCTGCCGGTTAAGTTGTCGAGGGCTGATTTTTCTATTTCCATTCCCAAACCTTTCAGAGGATCATTTGCAACCGTCTGGCATTATTTTTGAGTGAATTGCCGAAAGTCAGATTTATTATGAATTTGTAACCCCGGGCTTAGGATTTTTTCAAAAAAATCATTTTCTACCGGTTAAGTTGTTGAGGACTGATTTCTTGTTCTGTGATAAAAAACCTTCTGTTTCAACCGCCAAACCTTTCCGGAGATCATTTGGAACCGTTTGGCACCATTTTTGAATGAATTGCCGAAAGTCAGACTTTTTATGAAATTGAGACCCCGGGCCTTAGGGATTTTTCAAAAAAAACTTTTTCTGCCGGTTAAGTTGTCGAGGGCTGATTTTGTGTCCTATGATAAAAAGCCATCTGTTTCGACCGCCAAGCCTTTCAGGGGAGAATTTGGAACCTTTTGGAACAATTTTTGAGTGAATTGCCAAAAGACAGATTTTTTATGAAAATGTGACCCCGGGGCTTAGGATTTTTTCAAAAAAATCTTTTCTGACGGTTATGTTGTTGAGGGCTGATTTCTTTTCCTGTGATAAAAAGCCTTCTGTTTCAACCGCCAAACCTATCAGAGGATCATTTGGAACCTTTTGGCACAACTTTTGAGTGAATTGCCAAAAGTCAGATTTTTTATGAAATTGTGACCCCGGGGGCTTAGGATTTTTTCAAAAAAATATTTTTCTCCTGGTTAATTTGTTGAGTGCTGATTTCTTTTCCTGTGATAAAAAGCCTTCTGCTTCAACCGCCAAACCTTTCAAGTGATCATTTTGAACCGTTTGGCACCATTTTTGAGTGAATTGCCGAAAGACAGATTTTTTATGAAATTGTGACCCCGGGGCTTAGGATTTTTTCAAAAAAATATTTTTCTTCTGGTTAATTTGTTGAGGGCTGATTTCTTTTCCTGTGATAAAAAGCCTTCTGCTTCAACCGCCAAACTTTTCAGGGGATCATTTTGAACCGTTTGGCACCATTTTTGAGTGAATTGCCGAAAGTCATATTTTTTATGAAATTGTGACCCCGGGGCTTAGGATTTTTTCAAAAAAATCTTTTTCTGCCTGTTAAGTTGGTGAGGGCTGAATTCTTTTCCTGTGATAAAAAGCCTTCTGTTTCAACCGCCAAACCTTTCAGGGCAGCATTTGGAACCGTTTGGCACCATTTTTGAGTGAATTGCCGAAAGTCAGACTTTTTATGAAATTGTGACCACGGGGCTTTGGGATTTTTTTAAAAAAATCTTTTTCTGCCGGTTAAGTTGTCGAGGGCTGATTTCGTGTCCTGCGATAAAAAGCCATCTGTTTCGACCGCCAAACCTTTCAGGGGAGAATTTGGAACGCTTTTGCACAATTTTTGAGTGAATTGCCAAAAGTCAGATTTTTTATGAAATTGTGACCCCGGGGTTTAGTATTTTTTCAAAAAAAACTTTTTCTGCCGGTTAAGTTGTCGAGGGCTGATTTCTTCTATTTCCATTCCCAAACCTTTCAGAGGATCATTTGCAACCACCTGGCACCATTTTTGAGTGAATTGCCGAAAGTCAGGTTTTTTATGAAATTGTGACCCCGGGGCTTAGTATATATTAAAAAAAAAACGTTTTCTGCCGGTTATGTTGTTGAGGGTTGATTTCTTTTCCTGTGATAAAAAGCCTTCTGTTTCAACCGCCAAACCTTTCAGGGCAGCATTTGGAACCGTTTGGCACCATTTTTTCTGCCGGTTAAGTTGTCGAGGGCTGATTTCTTCTATTTCCATTCCCAAACCTTTCAGAGGATCATTTGCAACCACCTGGCACCATTTTTGAGTGAATTGCCGAAAGTCAGGTTTTTTATGAAATTGTGAACCCGGGGCTTAGTATATTTTTAAAAAAATCTTTTTCTGCCGGTTAAGTTGTCGAGGGCTGATTTCTTGTCCTGTGATAAAAAGACTTCTGTTTCAACCGCCAAACCTTTCAGGGGAGCATTTGGAACCGTTTGGCACCATTTTTGAGTGAATTGCCGAAAATGTGATTTTTTATGAAATTGTGACACCGGGGCTTAGGATTTTTTCAAAAAAACCTTTTTCTGCCGGCTAAGTTGTCGAGGGCTGATTTCGTGTCCTGTGATAAAAAGCCATCTGTTTCGACCGCCAAACCTTTCAGGGGAGAATTTGGAACGTTTTGGCACAATTTTTGAGTGAATTGCCGAAAGTCAGATTTTTTATGAAATTGTGACCCCGGGGCTTAGGATTTCTTCAAAAAAATCTTTTTCTGCCGGTTAAGTTGTTGAGGGCTGATTTCTTGTCCTGTGATAAAAAGACTTCTGTTTCAACCGCCAAACCTTTCCGGGGATCATTTGCAACCGTTTGGCACCATTTTTGAATGAATTGCCGAAAGTCAGACTTTTTATGAAATTGTGACCCCGAGGCTTAGGGATTTTTTCAAAAAAATCTTTTTCTGCCGGTTAAGTTGTTGAGGGCTGATTTCTTGTCCTGTCATAAAAAGACTTCTGTTTCAACCGCCAAACCTTTCAGGGGAGCATTTGGAACCGTTTGGCACCATTTTTGAGTGAATTGCCGAAAATTAGATTTTTTATGAAATTGTGACACCGGGGCTTAGGATTTTTTCAAAAAAAACTTTTTCTGCCTGTTAAGTTATCGAGGGCTGATTTCTTGTCCTGTGATAAAAAGACTTCTGTTTCAACCGCCAAACCTTTCAGGGGAGCATTTGGAACCGTTTGGCACCATTTTTGAGTGAATTGCCGAAAATTTGATTTTTTATGAAATTGTGACACCGGGGCTTAGGATTTTTTCAAAAAAACCTTTTTCTGCCGGCTAAGTTTTCGAGGGCTGATTTCGTGTCCTGTGATAAAAAGCCATCTGTTTCGACCGCCAAACCTTTCAGGGGAGAATTTGGAACGTTTTGGCACAATTTTTGAGTGAATTGCCGAAAGTCAGATTTTTTATGAAATTGTGACCCCGGGGCTTAGGATTTTTTCAAAAAAATCTTTTTCTGCCGGTTAAGTTGTTGAGGGCTGATTTCTTGTCCTGTGATAAAAAGACTTCTGTTTCAACCGCCAAACCTTTCCGGGGATCATTTGGAACCGTTTGGCACCATTTTTGAATGAATTGCCGAAAGTCAGACTTTTTATGAAATTGTGACCCCGGGGCTTAGGGATTTTTTCAAAAAAATCTTTTTCTGCCGGTTAAGTTGTTGAGGGCTGATTTCTTGTCCTGTCATAAAAAGACTTCTGTTTCAACCGCCAAACCTTTCAGGGGAGCATTTGGAACCGCTTGGCACCATTTTTGAGTGAATTGCCGAAAATAAGATTTTTTATGAAATTGTGACGCCGGGGCTTAGGATTTTTTCAAAAAAAACTTTTTCTGCCTGTTAAGTTATCGAGGGCTGATTTCTTCTATTTCCATTCCCAAACCTTTCAGAGGATCATTTGCAACCGTCTGGCACCATTTTTGAATGAATTGCCGAAAGTCAAATTTTTTATGAAATTGTGACCCCGGGGCTTAGGATTTTTTCAAAAAAATCTTTTTCTGCCGCTTAACTTGTTGAGGGCTGATTTCTTTTCCTGTGATAAAAAGCCTTCTGTTTCAACCGCCAAACCTTTCAGGGCAGCATTTGGAACCGTTTGGCACCATTTTTGAGTGAATTGCCGAAAGTCAGACTTTTTATGAAATTGTGACCCGGGGCTTAGGGATTTTTTTTAAAAAAATCTTTTTCTGCCGGTTAAGTTGTCGAGGGCTGATTTCGTGTCCTGCGATAAAAAGCCATCCGTTGCGACCGCCAAGCCTTTCAGGGGAGAATTTGGAACCTTTTGGCACAATTTTTGAGTGAATTGCCAAAAGTCAGATTTTTTATGAAATTGTGACCCCGGGGCTTAGGATTTTTTCAAAAAAATCTTTTTCTGCCGGTTAAGTTGTCGAGGGCTGATTTCTTTTATTTCCATTCCCAAACCTTTCAGAGGATCATTTGCAACCACCTGGCACCATTTTTGAGTGAATTGCCGAAAGTCAGGTTTTTTATGAAATTGTGACCCCGGGGCTTAGTATATATTAAAAAAAAAACGTTTTCTGCCGGTTATGTTGTTGAGGGTTGATTTCTTTTCCTGTGATAAAAAGCCTTCTGTTTCAACCGCCAAACCTTTCAGGGCAGCATTTGGAACCGTTTGGCACCATTTTTTCTGCCGGTTAAGTTGTCGAGGGCTGATTTCTTCTATTTCCATTCCCAAACCTTTCAGAGGATCATTTGCAACCACCTGGCACCATTTTTGAGTGAATTGCCGAAAGTCAGGTTTTTTATGAAATTGTGAACCCGGGGCTTAGTATATTTTTAAAAAAATCTTTTTCTGCCGGTTAAGTTGTCGAGGGCTGATTTCTTGTCCTGTGATAAAAAGACTTCTGTTTCAACCGCCAAACCTTTCAGGGGAGCATTTGGAACCGTTTGGCACCATTTTTGAGTGAATTGCCGAAAATGTGATTTTTTATGAAATTGTGACACCGGGGCTTAGGATTTTTTCAAAAAAACCTTTTTCTGCCGGCTAAGTTGTCGAGGGCTGATTTCGTGTCCTGTGATAAAAAGCCATCTGTTTCGACCGCCAAACCTTTCAGGGGAGAATTTGGAACGTTTTGGCACAATTTTTGAGTGAATTGCCGAAAGTCAGATTTTTTATGAAATTGTGACCCCGGGGCTTAGGATTTCTTCAAAAAAATCTTTTTCTGCCGGTTAAGTTGTTGAGGGCTGATTTCTTGTCCTGTGATAAAAAGACTTCTGTTTCAACCGCCAAACCTTTCCGGGGATCATTTGCAACCGTTTGGCACCATTTTTGAATGAATTGCCGAAAGTCAGACTTTTTATGAAATTGTGACCCCGGGGCTTAGGGATTTTTTCAAAAAAATCTTTTTCTGCCGGTTAAGTTGTTGAGGGCTGATTTCTTGTCCTGTCATAAAAAGACTTCTGTTTCAACCGCCAAACCTTTCAGGGGAGCATTTGGAACCGTTTGGCACCATTTTTGAGTGAATTGCCGAAAATTAGATTTTTTATGAAATTGTGACACCGGGGCTTAGGATTTTTTCAAAAAAAACTTTTTCTGCCTGTTAAGTTATCGAGGGCTGATTTCTTGTCCTGTGATAAAAAGACTTCTGTTTCAACCGCCAAACCTTTCAGGGGAGCATTTGGAACCGTTTGGCACCATTTTTGAGTGAATTGCCGAAAATTTGATTTTTTATGAAATTGTGACACCGGGGCTTAGGATTTTTTCAAAAAAACCTTTTTCTGCCGGCTAAGTTTTCGAGGGCTGATTTCGTGTCCTGTGATAAAAAGCCATCTGTTTCGACCGCCAAACCTTTCAGGGGAGAATTTGGAACGTTTTGGCACAATTTTTGAGTGAATTGCCGAAAGTCAGATTTTTTATGAAATTGTGACCCCGGGGCTTAGGATTTTTTCAAAAAAATCTTTTTCTGCCGGTTAAGTTGTTGAGGGCTGATTTCTTGTCCTGTGATAAAAAGACTTCTGTTTCAACCGCCAAACCTTTCCGGGGATCATTTGGAACCGTTTGGCACCATTTTTGAATGAATTGCCGAAAGTCAGACTTTTTATGAAATTGTGACCCCGGGGCTTAGGGATTTTTTCAAAAAAATCTTTTTCTGCCGGTTAAGTTGTTGAGGGCTGATTTCTTGTCCTGTCATAAAAAGACTTCTGTTTCAACCGCCAAACCTTTCAGGGGAGCATTTGGAACCGCTTGGCACCATTTTTGAGTGAATTGCCGAAAATAAGATTTTTTATGAAATTGTGACGCCGGGGCTTAGGATTTTTTCAAAAAAAACTTTTTCTGCCTGTTAAGTTATCGAGGGCTGATTTCTTCTATTTCCATTCCCAAACCTTTCAGAGGATCATTTGCAACCGTCTGGCACCATTTTTGAATGAATTGCCGAAAGTCAAATTTTTTATGAAATTGTGACCCCGGGGCTTAGGATTTTTTCAAAAAAATCTTTTTCTGCCGCTTAACTTGTTGAGGGCTGATTTCTTTTCCTGTGATAAAAAGCCTTCTGTTTCAACCGCCAAACCTTTCAGGGCAGCATTTGGAACCGTTTGGCACCATTTTTGAGTGAATTGCCGAAAGTCAGACTTTTTATGAAATTGTGACCCGGGGCTTAGGGATTTTTTTTAAAAAAATCTTTTTCTGCCGGTTAAGTTGTCGAGGGCTGATTTCGTGTCCTGCGATAAAAAGCCATCCGTTGCGACCGCCAAGCCTTTCAGGGGAGAATTTGGAACCTTTTGGCACAATTTTTGAGTGAATTGCCAAAAGTCAGATTTTTTATGAAATTGTGACCCCGGGGCTTAGGATTTTTTCAAAAAAATCTTTTTCTGCCGGTTAAGTTGTCGAGGGCTGATTTCTTCTATTTCCATTCCCAAAGCTTTCAGAGGATCATTTTCAAACGTTTGGCACCATTTTTGAGTGAATTGCCGAAAGTCAGGTTTTTTATGAAATTGTGACCCCAGGGCTTAGGGATTTTTTCAAAAAAATCTTTTTCTGCCGGTTAAGTTGTCGAGGGCTGATTTCTTTTCCTGTGATAAAAAGCCTTCTGTTTCAACCGCCAAACCTTTCATGGGAGAATTTGGAACCTTTTGGCACAATTTTTGAGTGAATTGCCAAAAGTCAGATTTTTTATGAAATTGTGACCCCAGGGCTTAGGATTTTTTCAAAAAAATCTTTTTCTGCCGGTTAAGTTCTTGAGGGCTGATTTCTTTTCCTGTGATAAAAAGCCTTCTGCTTCAACCGCCAAACCTTTCAGGGGATCATTTGGAACCGTTTGGCACCATTTTTGAGTGAATTGCCGAAAGTTAGATTTTTTATAAAATTGTGACCCCGGGGCTTAGGATTTTTTCAAAAAAATCTTTTTCTGCCGGTTAAGTTGTTGCGGGCTGAGTTCTTTTCCTGTGATAAAAAGCCTTCTGTTTCAACCGCCAAACCTTTCAGGGGAGATTTTCGAACCGTTTGGCACCATTTTTGAGTGAATTGCCGAAAGTCAATTTTTTTATGAAATTGTGACCCCGACGCTTAGGATTTTTTCAAAAAAATCTTTTTCTGCCTGTTAAGTTGGTTAGGGCTGAATTATTTTCCTGTGATAAAAAGCCTTCTGTTTCAACCGCCAAACCTTTCAGGGCAGCATATGGAACCGTTTGGCACCATTTTTGAGTGAATTGCCGAAAGTCAGACTTTTTATGAAATTGTGACCCCGGGGCTTAGGGATTTTTTTAAAAAAATCTTTTTCTGCCGGTTAAGTTGTCGAGGGCTGATTTCGTGTCCTGCGATAAAAAGCCATCCGTTGCGACCGCCAAGCCTTTCAGGGGAGAATTTGGAACCTTTTGGCACAATTTTTGAGTGAATTGCCAAAAGTCAGATTTTTTATGAAATTGTGACCCCGGGGCTTAGGATTTTTTCAAAAAAATCTTTTTCTGCCTGTTAAGTTGGTGAGGGCTGATTTCTTTTCCTGTGATAAAAACCTTTGTTTCAACCGCCAAACCTTTCAGGGGAGCATTTGGAACCGTTTGGCACCATTTTTGAGTGAATTGCCGAAAGTTAGATTTTTTATGAAATTGTGACCCCGGGGCTTAGGATTTTTTCAAAAAAATCTTTTTCTGCCGGTTAAGTTGTTGCGGGCTGATTTCTTTTCCTGTGATAAAAAGCCTTCTGTTTCAACCGCCAAACCTTTCAGGGGAGATTTTCGAACCGTTTGGCACCATTTTTGAGTGAATTGCCGGAAGTCAGATTTTTAATGAATTTGTGACCCCGGGGCTTAGGGATTATTTCAAAAAAATCTTTTTCTGCCGGTTAAATTGTCGAGGGCTGATTTCTTCTATTTCCATTCCCAAAACTTTCAGAGGATCATTTGCAACCGTCTGGCACCATATTTGAGTGAATTGCCGGAAGTCAGATTTTTTATGCATTTGTGACTCCGGGGCTTAGGGATTTTTTCAAAAAAATCTTTTTCTGCCGGTTAAGTTGTCGAGGGCTGATTTTGTGTCCTGTGATAAAAAGCCATCTGCTTCGACCGCCAAGCCTTTCAGGGAAGAATTTGGAACCTTTTGGCACAATTTTTGAGTGAATTGCCAAAAGACAGATTTTTTATGAAATTGTGACCCCGGGGCTTAGGATTTTTTCAAAAAATTCTTTTTCTCCCGGTTATGTTGTTGAGGGCTTATTTCTTTTCCTGTGATAAAAAGCCTTCTGTTTCAACCGCCAAACCTTTCAGGGGAGAGTTTGGAACCGTTTGGCACCATTTTTGAGTGAATTGCCGATAGTCAGACTTTTTATGAAATTGTGACCCCGGGGTTTAGGATTTTTTCAAAAAAATCTTTTTCTGCCGGTTAAGTTGTCGAGGGCTGATTTCTTCTATTTCCATTTCCAAACCTTTCAGGGCAGCATTTGGAACCGTTTGGCACTATTTTTGAGTGAATTGCCGAAAGTCAGACTTTTTATGAAATTGTGACCCCGGGGTTTAGGATTTTTTCAAAAAAATCTTTTTCTGCCGGTTAAGTTGTTGAGGGCTGATTTCTTCTATTTCCATTCCCAAAACTTTCAGAGGATCATTTGCAACCGCCTGGCACCATATTTGAGTGAATTGCCGGAAGTCAGATTTTTTATGCATTTGTGACCCCGGGGCTTAGGGATTTTTTCAAAAAAATCTTTTTCTGCCGGTTAAGTTGTCGAGGGCTGATTTCTTCTATTTCCATTCCCAAACCTTTCAGAGGATCATTTGCAACCGTCTGGCACCATTTTTGAGTGTATTGCCGAAAGTCAGATTTTTTATGAAATTGTGACCTCGGGGCTTAGGTTTTTTCAAAAAAATCTTTTTCTGCCGGTTAAGTTGTTGAGGGCTGATTTATTTCCTGTGATAAAAAGCCTTCTGTTTCAACCGCCAAACCTTTCAGGGGAGAATTTCGAACCGTTTGGAACAATTTTTGAATGAATTGCCGAAAGTCAGTTTTTTATGAAATTGTGACCCCGGAGCTTAGGATTTTTTCAAAAAAATCTTTTTCTGCCGGTTAAGTTGTTGAGTGCTGATTTCTTTTCCTGTGATAAAAAGCCTTCTGTTTCAACCGCCAAACCTTTCAGTGGATCATTTGTAACCATTTGGCACCATTTTTGAGTGAATTGCCGAAAATTAGATTTTTTATGAAATTGTGACACCGGGGCTTAGGATTTTTTCAAAAAAAACTTTTTCTGCCTGTTAAGTTGTCGAGGGCTGATTTCTTCTATTTCCATTCCCAAACCTTTCAGAGGATCATTTGCAACCGTCTGGCACCATTTTTGAGTGAATTGCCGAAAGTCAAATTTTTTATGAAATTGTGACCCCGGGGCTTAGGATTTTTTCAAAAAAATCTTTTTCTGCCTGTTAAGTTGGTTAGGGCTGAATTATTTTCCTGTGATAAAAAGCCTTCTGTTTCAACCGCCAAACCTTTCAGGGCAGCATATGGAACCGTTTGGCACCATTTTTGAGTGAATTGCCGAAAGTCAGACTTTTTATGAAATTGTGACCCCGGGGCTTAGGGATTTTTTTAAAAAAATCTTTTTCTGCCGGTTAAGTTGTCGAGGGCTGATTTCGTGTCCTGCGATAAAAAGCCATCCGTTGCGACCGCCAAGCCTTTCAGGGGAGAATTTGGAACCTTTTGGCACAATTTTTGAGTGAATTGCCAAAAGTCAGATTTTTTATGAAATTGTGACCCCGGGGCTTAGGATTTTTTCAAAAAAATCTTTTTCTGCCTGTTAAGTTGGTGAGGGCTGATTTCTTTTCCTGTGATAAAAACCTTCTGTTTCAACCGCCAAACCTTTCAGGGGAGCATTTGAAACCGTTTGGCACAATTTTTGAGTGAATTGCCAAAAGTCAGATTTTTTATGAAATTGTGACCCCAGGGCTTAGGATTTTTTCAAAAAAATCTTTTTCTGCCGGTTAAGTTCTTGAGGGCTGATTTCTTTTCCTGTGATAAAAAGCCTTCTGCTTCAACCGCCAAACCTTTCAGGGGATCATTTGGAACCGTTTGGCACCATTTTTGAGTGAATTGCCGAAAGTTAGATTTTTTATGAAATTGTGACCCCGGGGCTTAGGATTTTTTCAAAAAAATCTTTTTCTGCCGGTTAAGTTGTTGCGGGCTGATTTCTTTTCCTGTGATAAAAAGCCTTCTGTTTCAACCGCCAAACCTTTCAGGGGAGATTTTCGAACCGTTTGGCACCATTTTTGAGTGAATTGCCGGAAGTCAGATTTTTAATGAATTTGTGACCCCGGGGCTTAGGGATTATTTCAAAAAAATCTTTTTCTGCCGGTTAAATTGTCGAGGGCTGATTTCTTCTATTTCCATTCCCAAAACTTTCAGAGGATCATTTGCAACCGTCTGGCACCATATTTGAGTGAATTGCCGGAAGTCAGATTTTTTATGCATTTGTGACCCCGGGGCTTAGGGATTTTTTCAAAAAAATCTTTTTCTGCCGGTTAAGTTGTCGAGGGCTGATTTTTCTATTTCCATTCCCAAACCTTTCAGAGGATCATTTGCAACCGTCTGGCATTATTTTTGAGTGAATTGCCGAAAGTCAGATTTATTATGAATTTGTAACCCCGGGCTTAGGATTTTTTCAAAAAAATCATTTTCTACCGGTTAAGTTGTTGAGGACTGATTTCTTGTTCTGTGATAAAAAACCTTCTGTTTCAACCGCCAAACCTTTCCGGAGATCATTTGGAACCGTTTGGCACCATTTTTGAATGAATTGCCGAAAGTCAGACTTTTTATGAAATTGAGACCCCGGGCCTTAGGGATTTTTCAAAAAAAACTTTTTCTGCCGGTTAAGTTGTCGAGGGCTGATTTTGTGTCCTATGATAAAAAGCCATCTGTTTCGACCGCCAAGCCTTTCAGGGGAGAATTTGGAACCTTTTGGAACAATTTTTGAGTGAATTGCCAAAAGACAGATTTTTTATGAAAATGTGACCCCGGGGCTTAGGATTTTTTCAAAAAAATCTTTTCTGACGGTTATGTTGTTGAGGGCTGATTTCTTTTCCTGTGATAAAAAGCCTTCTGTTTCAACCGCCAAACCTATCAGGGGATCATTTGGAACCTTTTGGCACAACTTTTGAGTGAATTGCCAAAAGTCAGATTTTTTATGAAATTGTGACCCCGGGGGCTTAGGATTTTTTCAAAAAAATATTTTTCTCCTGGTTAATTTGTTGAGTGCTGATTTCTTTTCCTGTGATAAAAAGCCTTCTGCTTCAACCGCCAAACCTTTCAAGTGATCATTTTGAACCGTTTGGCACCATTTTTGAGTGAATTGCCGAAAGACAGATTTTTTATGAAATTGTGACCCCGGGGCTTAGGATTTTTTCAAAAAAATATTTTTCTTCTGGTTAATTTGTTGAGGGCTGATTTCTTTTCCTGTGATAAAAAGCCTTCTGCTTCAACCGCCAAACTTTTCAGGGGATCATTTTGAACCGTTTGGCACCATTTTTGAGTGAATTGCCGAAAGTCAGATTTTTTATGAAATTGTGACCCCGGGGCTTAGGTTTTTTTCAAAGAAATCTTTTTCTGCCTGTTAAGTTGGTGAGGCCTGATTTCTTTTCCTGTGATAAAAGGCCTTCTGTTTCAACCGCCAAACCTTTCAGGGGAGAATTTGGAACCGTTTGGCACAATTTTTGAGTGAATTGCCGAAAATCAGATTTTTTATGAAATTGTGACCCCGGGGTTTAGTATTTTTTCAAAAAAATCTTTTTCTGCCGGTTAAGTTGTCGAGGGCTGATTTCTTCTATTTCCATTCCCAAACCTTTCAGAGGATAATTTGCAACCGTCTGGCACCATTTTTGAGTGAATTGCCGAAAGTCATATTTTTTATGAAATTGTGACCCCGGGGCTTAGGATTTTTTCAAAAAAATCTTTTTCTGCCTGTTAAGTTGGTGAGGGCTGAATTCTTTTCCTGTGATAAAAAGCCTTCTGTTTCAACCGCCAAACCTTTCAGGGCAGCATTTGGAACCGTTTGGCACCATTTTTGAGTGAATTGCCGAAAGTCAGACTTTTTATGAAATTGTGACCACGGGGCTTTGGGATTTTTTTAAAAAAATCTTTTTCTGCCGGTTAAGTTGTCGAGGGCTGATTTCGTGTCCTGCGATAAAAAGCCATCTGTTTCGACCGCCAAACCTTTCAGGGGAGAATTTGGAACGCTTTTGCACAATTTTTGAGTGAATTGCCAAAAGTCAGATTTTTTATGAAATTGTGACCCCGGGGTTTAGTATTTTTTCAAAAAAAACTTTTTCTGCCGGTTAAGTTGTCGAGGGCTGATTTCTTCTATTTCCATTCCTAAACCTTTCAGAGGATCATTTGCAACCACCTGGCACCATTTTTGAGTGAATTGCCGAAAGTCAGGTTTTTTATGAAATTGTGACCCCGGGGCTTAGTATATATTAAAAAAAAAACGTTTTCTGCCGGTTATGTTGTTGAGGGTTGATTTCTTTTCCTGTGATAAAAAGCCTTCTGTTTCAACCGCCAAACCTTTCAGGGCAGCATTTGGAACCGTTTGGCACCATTTTTTCTGCCGGTTAAGTTGTCGAGGGCTGATTTCTTCTATTTCCATTCCCAAACCTTTCAGAGGATCATTTGCAACCACCTGGCACCATTTTTGAGTGAATTGCCGAAAGTCAGGTTTTTTATGAAATTGTGAACCCGGGGCTTAGTATATTTTTAAAAAAATCTTTTTCTGCCGGTTAAGTTGTCGAGGGCTGATTTCTTGTCCTGTGATAAAAAGACTTCTGTTTCAACCGCCAAACCTTTCAGGGGAGCATTTGGAACCGTTTGGCACCATTTTTGAGTGAATTGCCGAAAATGTGATTTTTTATGAAATTGTGACACCGGGGCTTAGGATTTTTTCAAAAAAACCTTTTTCTGCCGGCTAAGTTGTCGAGGGCTGATTTCGTGTCCTGTGATAAAAAGCCATCTGTTTCGACCGCCAAACCTTTCAGGGGAGAATTTGGAACGTTTTGGCACAATTTTTGAGTGAATTGCCGAAAGTCAGATTTTTTATGAAATTGTGACCCCGGGGCTTAGGATTTCTTCAAAAAAATCTTTTTCTGCCGGTTAAGTTGTTGAGGGCTGATTTCTTGTCCTGTGATAAAAAGACTTCTGTTTCAACCGCCAAACCTTTCCGGGGATCATTTGCAACCGTTTGGCACCATTTTTGAATGAATTGCCGAAAGTCAGACTTTTTATGAAATTGTGACCCCGGGGCTTAGGGATTTTTTCAAAAAAATCTTTTTCTGCCGGTTAAGTTGTTGAGGGCTGATTTCTTGTCCTGTCATAAAAAGACTTCTGTTTCAACCGCCAAACCTTTCAGGGGAGCATTTGGAACCGTTTGGCACCATTTTTGAGTGAATTGCCGAAAATTAGATTTTTTATGAAATTGTGACACCGGGGCTTAGGATTTTTTCAAAAAAAACTTTTTCTGCCTGTTAAGTTATCGAGGGCTGATTTCTTGTCCTGTGATAAAAAGACTTCTGTTTCAACCGCCAAACCTTTCAGGGGAGCATTTGGAACCGTTTGGCACCATTTTTGAGTGAATTGCCGAAAATTTGATTTTTTATGAAATTGTGACACCGGGGCTTAGGATTTTTTCAAAAAAACCTTTTTCTGCCGGCTAAGTTTTCGAGGGCTGATTTCGTGTCCTGTGATAAAAAGCCATCTGTTTCGACCGCCAAACCTTTCAGGGGAGAATTTGGAACGTTTTGGCACAATTTTTGAGTGAATTGCCGAAAGTCAGATTTTTTATGAAATTGTGACCCCGGGGCTTAGGATTTTTTCAAAAAAATCTTTTTCTGCCGGTTAAGTTGTTGAGGGCTGATTTCTTGTCCTGTGATAAAAAGACTTCTGTTTCAACCGCCAAACCTTTCCGGGGATCATTTGGAACCGTTTGGCACCATTTTTGAATGAATTGCCGAAAGTCAGACTTTTTATGAAATTGTGACCCCGGGGCTTAGGGATTTTTTCAAAAAAATCTTTTTCTGCCGGTTAAGTTGTTGAGGGCTGATTTCTTGTCCTGTCATAAAAAGACTTCTGTTTCAACCGCCAAACCTTTCAGGGGAGCATTTGGAACCGCTTGGCACCATTTTTGAGTGAATTGCCGAAAATAAGATTTTTTATGAAATTGTGACGCCGGGGCTTAGGATTTTTTCAAAAAAAAACTTTTTCTGCCTGTTAAGTTATCGAGGGCTGATTTCTTCTATTTCCATTCCCAAACCTTTCAGAGGATCATTTGCAACCGTCTGGCACCATTTTTGAATGAATTGAAGAAAGTCAAATTTTTTATGAAATTGTGACCCCGGGGCTTAGGATTTTTTCAAAAAAATCTTTTTCTGCCGCTTAACTTGTTGAGGGCTGATTTCTTTTCCTGTGATAAAAAGCCTTCTGTTTCAACCGCCAAACCTTTCAGGGCAGCATTTGGAACCGTTTGGCACCATTTTTGAGTGAATTGCCGAAAGTCAGACTTTTTATGAAATTGTGACCCGGGGCTTAGGGATTTTTTTTAAAAAAATCTTTTTCTGCCGGTTAAGTTGTCGAGGGCTGATTTCGTGTCCTGCGATAAAAAGCCATCCGTTGCGACCGCCAAGCCTTTCAGGGGAGAATTTGGAACCTTTTGGCACAATTTTTGAGTGAATTGCCAAAAGTCAGATTTTTTATGAAATTGTGACCCCGGGGCTTAGGATTTTTTCAAAAAAATCTTTTTCTGCCGGTTAAGTTGTCGAGGGCTGATTTCTTCTATTTCCATTCCCAAAGCTTTCAGAGGATCATTTTCAAACGTTTGGCACCATTTTTGAGTGAATTGCCGAAAGTCAGGTTTTTTATGAAATTGTGACCCCAGGGCTTAGGGATTTTTTCAAAAAAATCTTTTTCTGCCGGTTAAGTTGTCGAGGGCTGATTTCTTTTCCTGTGATAAAAAGCCTTCTGTTTCAACCGCCAAACCTTTCATGGGAGAATTTGGAACCTTTTGGCACAATTTTTGAGTGAATTGCCAAAAGTCAGATTTTTTATGAAATTGTGACCCCAGGGCTTAGGATTTTTTCAAAAAAATCTTTTTCTGCCGGTTAAGTTCTTGAGGGCTGATTTCTTTTCCTGTGATAAAAAGCCTTCTGCTTCAACCGCCAAACCTTTCAGGGGATCATTTGGAACCGTTTGGCACCATTTTTGAGTGAATTGCCGAAAGTTAGATTTTTTATAAAATTGTGACCCCGGGGCTTAGGATTTTTTCAAAAAAATCTTTTTCTGCCGGTTAAGTTGTTGCGGGCTGAGTTCTTTTCCTGTGATAAAAAGCCTTCTGTTTCAACCGCCAAACCTTTCAGGGGAGATTTTCGAACCGTTTGGCACCATTTTTGAGTGAATTGCCGAAAGTCAAATTTTTTATGAAATTGTGACCCCGACGCTTAGGATTTTTTCAAAAAAATCTTTTTCTGCCTGTTAAGTTGGTTAGGGCTGAATTATTTTCCTGTGATAAAAAGCCTTCTGTTTCAACCGCCAAACCTTTCAGGGCAGCATATGGAACCGTTTGGCACCATTTTTGAGTGAATTGCCGAAAGTCAGACTTTTTATGAAATTGTGACCCCGGGGCTTAGGGATTTTTTTAAAAAAATCTTTTTCTGCCGGTTAAGTTGTCGAGGGCTGATTTCGTGTCCTGCGATAAAAAGCCATCCGTTGCGACCGCCAAGCCTTTCAGGGGAGAATTTGGAACCTTTTGGCACAATTTTTGAGTGAATTGCCAAAAGTCAGATTTTTTATGAAATTGTGACCCCGGGGCTTAGGATTTTTTCAAAAAAATCATTTTCTGCCTGTTAAGTTGGTGAGGGCTGATTTCTTTTCCTGTGATAAAAACCTTTGTTTCAACCGCCAAACCTTTCAGGGGAGCATTTGGAACCGTTTGGCACCATTTTTGAGTGAATTGCCGAAAGTTAGATTTTTTATGAAATTGTGACCCCGGGGCTTAGGATTTTTTCAAAAAAATCTTTTTCTGCCGGTTAAGTTGTTGCGGGCTGATTTCTTTTCCTGTGATAAAAAGCCTTCTGTTTCAACCGCCAAACCTTTCAGGGGAGATTTTCGAACCGTTTGGCACCATTTTTGAGTGAATTGCCGGAAGTCAGATTTTTAATGAATTTGTGACCCCGGGGCTTAGGGATTATTTCAAAAAAATCTTTTTCTGCCGGTTAAATTGTCGAGGGCTGATTTCTTCTATTTCCATTCCCAAAACTTTCAGAGGATCATTTGCAACCGTCTGGCACCATATTTGAGTGAATTGCCGGAAGTCAGATTTTTTATGCATTTGTGACTCCGGGGCTTAGGGATTTTTTCAAAAAAATCTTTTTCTGCCGGTTAAGTTGTCGAGGGCTGATTTTGTGTCCTGTGATAAAAAGCCATCTGCTTCGACCGCCAAGCCTTTCAGGGAAGAATTTGGAACCTTTTGGCACAATTTTTGAGTGAATTGCCAAAAGACAGATTTTTTATGAAATTGTGACCCCGGGGCTTAGGATTTTTTCAAAAAATTCTTTTTCTCCCGGTTATGTTGTTGAGGGCTTATTTCTTTTCCTGTGATAAAAAGCCTTCTGTTTCAACCGCCAAACCTTTCAGGGGAGAGTTTGGAACCGTTTGGCACCATTTTTGAGTGAATTGCCGATAGTCAGACTTTTTATGAAATTGTGACCCCGGGGTTTAGGATTTTTTCAAAAAAATCTTTTTCTGCCGGTTAAGTTGTCGAGGGCTGATTTCTTCTATTTCCATTTCCAAACCTTTCAGGGCAGCATTTGGAACCGTTTGGCACTATTTTTGAGTGAATTGCCGAAAGTCAGACTTTTTATGAAATTGTGACCCCGGGGTTTAGGATTTTTTCAAAAAAATCTTTTTCTGCCGGTTAAATTGTCGAGGGCTGATTTCTTCTATTTCCATTCCCAAAACTTTCAGAGGATCATTTGCAACCGCCTGGCACCATATTTGAGTGAATTGCCGGAAGTCAGATTTTTTATGCATTTGTGACCCCGGGGCTTAGGGATTTTTTCAAAAAAATCTTTTTCTGCCGGTTAAGTTGTCGAGGGCTGATTTCTTCTATTTCCATTCCCAAACCTTTCAGAGGATCATTTGCAACCGTCTGGCACCATTTTTGAGTGTATTGCCGAAAGTCAGATTTTTTATGAAATTGTGACCTCGGGGCTTAGGTTTTTTCAAAAAAATCTTTTTCTGCCGGTTAAGTTGTTGAGGGCTGATTTATTTCCTGTGATAAAAAGCCTTCTGTTTCAACCGCCAAACCTTTCAGGGGAGAATTTCGAACCGTTTGGAACAATTTATGAATGAATTGCCGAAAGTCAGTTTTTTATGAAATTGTGACCCCGGAGCTTAGGATTTTTTCAAAAAAATCTTTTTCTGCCGGTTAAGTTGTTGAGTGCTGATTTCTTTTCCTGTGATAAAAAGCCTTCTGTTTCAACCGCCAAACCTTTCAGTGGATCATTTGTAACCATTTGGCACCATTTTTGAGTGAATTGCCGAAAATTAGATTTTTTATGAAATTGTGACACCGGGGCTTAGGATTTTTTCAAAAAAAACTTTTTCTGCCTGTTAAGTTGTCGAGGGCTGATTTCTTCTATTTCCATTCCCAAACCTTTCAGAGGATCATTTGCAACCGTCTGGCACCATTTTTGAGTGAATTGCCGAAAGTCAAATTTTTTATGAAATTGTGACCCCGGGGCTTAGGATTTTTTCAAAAAAATCTTTTTCTGCCTGTTAAGTTGGTTAGGGCTGAATTATTTTCCTGTGATAAAAAGCCTTCTGTTTCAACCGCCAAACCTTTCAGGGCAGCATATGGAACCGTTTGGCACCATTTTTGAGTGAATTGCCGAAAGTCAGACTTTTTATGAAATTGTGACCCCGGGGCTTAGGGATTTTTTTAAAAAAATCTTTTTCTGCCGGTTAAGTTGTCGAGGGCTGATTTCGTGTCCTGCGATAAAAAGCCATCCGTTGCGACCGCCAAGCCTTTCAGGGGAGAATTTGGAACCTTTTGGCACAATTTTTGAGTGAATTGCCAAAAGTCAGATTTTTTATGAAATTGTGACCCCGGGGCTTAGGATTTTTTCAAAAAAATCTTTTTCTGCCTGTTAAGTTGGTGAGGGCTGATTTCTTTTCCTGTGATAAAAACCTTCTGTTTCAACCGCCAAACCTTTCAGGGGAGCATTTGAAACCGTTTGGCACCATTTTTGAGTGAATTGCCGAAAGTTAGATTTTTTATGAAATTGTGACCCCGGGGCTTAGGATTTTTTCAAAAAAATCTTTTTCTGCCGGTTAAATTGTCGAGGGCTGATTTCTTCTATTTCCATTCCCAAAACTTTCAGAGGATCATTTGCAACCGCCTGGCACCATATTTGAGTGAATTGCCGGAAGTCAGATTTTTTATGCATTTGTGACCCCGGGGCTTAGGGATTTTTTCAAAAAAATCTTTTTCTGCCGGTTAAGTTGTCGAGGGCTGATTTCTTCTATTTCCATTCCCAAACCTTTCAGAGGATCATTTGCAACCGTCTGGCACCATTTTTGAGTGTATTGCCGAAAGTCAGATTTTTTATGAAATTGTGACCTCGGGGCTTAGGTTTTTTCAAAAAAATCTTTTTCTGCCGGTTAAGTTGTTGAGGGCTGATTTATTTCCTGTGATAAAAAGCCTTCTGTTTCAACCGCCAAACCTTTCAGGGGAGAATTTCGAACCGTTTGGAACAATTTATGAATGAATTGCCGAAAGTCAGTTTTTTATGAAATTGTGACCCCGGAGCTTAGGATTTTTTCAAAAAAATCTTTTTCTGCCGGTTAAGTTGTTGAGTGCTGATTTCTTTTCCTGTGATAAAAAGCCTTCTGTTTCAACCGCCAAACCTTTCAGTGGATCATTTGTAACCATTTGGCACCATTTTTGAGTGAATTGCCGAAAATTAGATTTTTTATGAAATTGTGACACCGGGGCTTAGGATTTTTTCAAAAAAAACTTTTTCTGCCTGTTAAGTTGTCGAGGGCTGATTTCTTCTATTTCCATTCCCAAACCTTTCAGAGGATCATTTGCAACCGTCTGGCACCATTTTTGAGTGAATTGCCGAAAGTCAAATTTTTTATGAAATTGTGACCCCGGGGCTTAGGATTTTTTCAAAAAAATCTTTTTCTGCCTGTTAAGTTGGTTAGGGCTGAATTATTTTCCTGTGATAAAAAGCCTTCTGTTTCAACCGCCAAACCTTTCAGGGCAGCATATGGAACCGTTTGGCACCATTTTTGAGTGAATTGCCGAAAGTCAGACTTTTTATGAAATTGTGACCCCGGGGCTTAGGGATTTTTTTAAAAAAATCTTTTTCTGCCGGTTAAGTTGTCGAGGGCTGATTTCGTGTCCTGCGATAAAAAGCCATCCGTTGCGACCGCCAAGCCTTTCAGGGGAGAATTTGGAACCTTTTGGCACAATTTTTGAGTGAATTGCCAAAAGTCAGATTTTTTATGAAATTGTGACCCCGGGGCTTAGGATTTTTTCAAAAAAATCTTTTTCTGCCTGTTAAGTTGGTGAGGGCTGATTTCTTTTCCTGTGATAAAAACCTTCTGTTTCAACCGCCAAACCTTTCAGGGGAGCATTTGAAACCGTTTGGCACCATTTTTGAGTGAATTGCCGAAAGTTAGATTTTTTATGAAATTGTGACCCCGGGGCTTAGGATTTTTTCAAAAAAATCTTTTTCTGCCGGTTAAGTTGTTGCGGGCTGATTTCTTTTCCTGTGATAAAAAGCCTTCTGTTTCAACCGCCAAACCTTTCAGGGGAGATTTTCGAACCGTTTGGCACCATTTTTGAGTGAATTGCCGGAAGTCAGATTTTTAATGAATTTGTGACCCCGGGGCTTAGGGATTATTTCAAAAAAATCTTTTTCTGCCGGTTAAATTGTCGAGGGCTGATTTCTTCTATTTCCATTCCCAAAACTTTCAGAGGATCATTTGCAACCGTCTGGCACCATATTTGAGTGAATTGCCGGAAGTCAGATTTTTTATGCATTTGTGACCCCGGGGCTTAGGGATTTTTTCAAAAAAATCTTTTTCTGCCGGTTAAGTTGTCGAGGGCTGATTTCTTCTATTTCCATTCCCAAACCTTTCAGAGGATCATTTGCAACCGTCTGGCATTATTTTTGAGTGAATTGCCGAAAGTCAGATTTATTATGAATTTGTAACCCCGGGCTTAGGATTTTTTCAAAAAAATCATTTTCTACCGGTTAAGTTGTTGAGGACTGATTTCTTGTTCTGTGATAAAAAGCCTTCTGTTTCAACCGCCAAACCTTTCCGGAGATCATTTGGAACCGTTTGGCACCATTTTTGAATGAATTGCCGAAAGTCAGACTTTTTATGAAATTGAGACCCCGGGCCTTAGGGATTTTTCAAAAAAAACTTTTTCTGCCGGTTAAGTTGTCGAGGGCTGATTTTGTGTCCTATGATAAAAAGCCATCTGTTTCGACCGCCAAGCCTTTCAGGGAAGAATTTGGAACCTTTTGGAACAATTTTTGAGTGAATTGCCAAAAGTCAGATTTTTTATGAAAATGTGACCCCGGGGCTTAGGATTTTTTCAAAAAAATCTTTTCTGACAGTTATGTTGTTGAGGGCTGATTTCTTTTCCTGTGATAAAAAGCCTTCTGCTTCAACCGCCAAACCTATCAGGGGATCATTTGGAACCTTTTGGCACAATTTTTGAGTGAATTGCCAAAAGTCAGATTTTTTATGAAATTGTGACCCCGGGGGCTTAGGATTTTTTCAAAAAAATATTTTTCTCCTGGTTAATTTGTTGAGTGCTGATTTCTTTTCCTGTGATAAAAAGCCTTCTGCTTCAACCGCCAAACCTTTCAGGGGATCATTTTGAACCGTTTGGCACCATTTTTGAGTGAATTGCCGAAAGTCAGATTTTTTATGAAATTGTGACCCCAGGGCTTAGGATTTTTTCAAAAAAATATTTTTCTGCTGGTTAATTTGTTGAGGGCTGATTTCTTTTCCTGTGATAAAAAGCCTTCTGCTTCAACCGCCAAACCTTTCAGGGGATCATTTTGAACCGTTTGGCACCATTTTTGAGTGAATTGCCGAAAGTCAGATTTTTTATGAAATTGTGACCCCGGGGCTTAGGTTTTTTTCAAAGAAATCTTTTTCTGCCTGTTAAGTTGGTGAGGCCTGATTTCTTTTCCTGTGATAAAAGGCCTTCTGTTTCAACCGCCAAACCTTTCAGGGGAGAATTTGGAACCTTTTGGCACAATTTTTGAGTGAATTGCCAAAAGTCAGACTTTTTAAGAAATTGTGACCCCGGGGCTTAGGTTTTTTTCAAAGAAATCTTTTTCTGCCTGTTAAGTTGGTGAGGCCTGATTTCTTTTCCTGTGATAAAAAGCCTTCTGTTTCAACCGCCAAACCTTTCAGGGGAGAATTTGGAACCTTTTGGCACAATTTTTGAGTGAATTGCCGAAAGTCAGATTTTTTATGAAATTGTGACCCCGGGGCTTAGGATTTTTTCAAAAAAATCTTTTTCTGCCGGTTAAGTTGTTGAGGGCTGATTTCTTGTCCTGTGATAAAAAGACTTCTGTTTCAACCGCCAAACCTTTCCGGGGATCATTTGGAACCGTTTGGCACCATTTTTGAATGAATTGCCGAAAGTCAGACTTTTTATGAAATTGTGACCCCGGGGCTTAGGGATTTTTTCAAAAAAATCTTTTTCTGCCGGTTAAGTTGTTGAGGGCTGATTTCTTGTCCTGTCATAAAAAGACTACTGTTTCAACCGCCAAACCTTTCAGGGGAGCATTTGGAACCGTTTGGCACCATTTTTGAGTGAATTGCCGAAAATTAGATTTTTTATGAAATTGTGACACCGGGGCTTAGGATTTTTTCAAAAAAATCTTTTTCTGCCTGTTAAGTTGGTTAGGGCTGAATTATTTTCCTGTGATAAAAAGCCTTCTGTTTCAACCGCCAAACCTTTCAGGGCAGCATATGGAACCGTTTGGCACCATTTTTGAGTGAATTGCCGAAAGTCAGACTTTTTATGAAATTGTGACCCCGGGGCTTAGGGATTTTTTTAAAAAAATCTTTTTCTGCCGGTTAAGTTGTCGAGGGCTGATTTCGTGTCCTGCGATAAAAAGCCATCCGTTGCGACCGCCAAGCCTTTCAGGGGAGAATTTGGAACCTTTTGGCACAATTTTTGAGTGAATTGCCAAAAGTCAGATTTTTTATGAAATTGTGACCCCGGGGCTTAGGATTTTTTCAAAAAAATCTTTTTCTGCCTGTTAAGTTGGTGAGGGCTGATTTCTTTTCCTGTGATAAAAACCTTCTGTTTCAACCGCCAAACCTTTCAGGGGAGCATTTGAAACCGTTTGGCACCATTTTTGAGTGAATTGCCGAAAGTTAGATTTTTTATGAAATTGTGACCCCGGGGCTTAGGATTTTTTCAAAAAAATCTTTTTCTGCCGGTTAAATTGTCGAGGGCTGATTTCTTCTATTTCCATTCCCAAAACTTTCAGAGGATCATTTGCAACCGTCTGGCACCATATTTGAGTGAATTGCCGGAAGTCAGATTTTTTATGCATTTGTGACTCCGGGGCTTAGGGATTTTTTCAAAAAAATCTTTTTCTGCCGGTTAAGTTGTCGAGGGCTGATTTTGTGTCCTGTGATAAAAAGCCATCTGCTTCGACCGCCAAGCCTTTCAGGGAAGAATTTGGAACCTTTTGGCACAATTTTTGAGTGAATTGCCAAAAGACAGATTTTTTATGAAATTGTGACCCCGGGGCTTAGGATTTTTTCAAAAAATTCTTTTTCTCCCGGTTATGTTGTTGAGGGCTTATTTCTTTTCCTGTGATAAAAAGCCTTCTGTTTCAACCGCCAAACCTTTCAGGGGAGAGTTTGGAACCGTTTGGCACCATTTTTGAGTGAATTGCCGATAGTCAGACTTTTTATGAAATTGTGACCCCGGGGTTTAGGATTTTTTCAAAAAAATCTTTTTCTGCCGGTTAAGTTGTCGAGGGCTGATTTCTTCTATTTCCATTTCCAAACCTTTCAGGGCAGCATTTGGAACCGTTTGGCACTATTTTTGAGTGAATTGCCGAAAGTCAGACTTTTTATGAAATTGTGACCCCGGGGTTTAGGATTTTTTCAAAAAAATCTTTTTCTGCCGGTTAAGTTGTTGAGGGCTGATTTCTTCTATTTCCATTCCCAAAACTTTCAGAGGATCATTTGCAACCGCCTGGCACCATATTTGAGTGAATTGCCGGAAGTCAGATTTTTTATGCATTTGTGACCCCGGGGCTTAGTGATTTTTTCAAAAAAATCTTTTTCTGCCGGTTAAGTTGTCGAGGGCTGATTTCTTCTATTTCCATTCCCAAACCTTTCAGAGGATCATTTGCAACCGTCTGGCACCATTTTTGAGTGTATTGCCGAAAGTCAGATTTTTTATGAAATTGTGACCTCGGGGCTTAGGTTTTTTCAAAAAAATCTTTTTCTGCCGGTTAAGTTGTTGAGGGCTGATTTATTTCCTGTGATAAAAAGCCTTCTGTTTCAACCGCCAAACCTTTCAGGGGAGAATTTCGAACCGTTTGGAACAATTTTTGAATGAATTGCCGAAAGTCAGTTTTTTATGAAATTGTGACCCCGGAGCTTAGGATTTTTTCAAAAAAATCTTTTTCTGCCGGTTAAGTTGTTGAGTGCTGATTTCTTTTCCTGTGATAAAAAGCCTTCTGTTTCAACCGCCAAACCTTTCAGTGGATCATTTGTAACCATTTGGCACCATTTTTGAGTGAATTGCCGAAAATTAGATTTTTTATGAAATTGTGACACCGGGGCTTAGGATTTTTTCAAAAAAAACTTTTTCTGCCTGTTAAGTTGTCGAGGGCTGATTTCTTCTATTTCCATTCCCAAACCTTTCAGAGGATCATTTGCAACCGTCTGGCACCATTTTTGAGTGAATTGCCGAAAGTCAAATTTTTTATGAAATTGTGACCCCGGGGCTTAGGATTTTTTCAAAAAAATCTTTTTCTGCCTGTTAAGTTGGTTAGGGCTGAATTATTTTCCTGTGATAAAAAGCCTTCTGTTTCAACCGCCAAACCTTTCAGGGCAGCATATGGAACCGTTTGGCACCATTTTTGAGTGAATTGCCGAAAGTCAGACTTTTTATGAAATTGTGACCCCGGGGCTTAGGGATTTTTTTAAAAAAATCTTTTTCTGCCGGTTAAGTTGTCGAGGGCTGATTTCGTGTCCTGCGATAAAAAGCCATCCGTTGCGACCGCCAAGCCTTTCAGGGGAGAATTTGGAACCTTTTGGCACAATTTTTGAGTGAATTGCCAAAAGTCAGATTTTTTATGAAATTGTGACCCCGGGGCTTAGGATTTTTTCAAAAAAATCTTTTTCTGCCTGTTAAGTTGGTGAGGGCTGATTTCTTTTCCTGTGATAAAAACCTTCTGTTTCAACCGCCAAACCTTTCAGGGGAGCATTTGAAACCGTTTGGCACCATTTTTGAGTGAATTGCCGAAAGTTAGATTTTTTATGAAATTGTGACCCCGGGGCTTAGGATTTTTTCAAAAAAATCTTTTTCTGCCGGTTAAGTTGTTGCGGGCTGATTTCTTTTCCTGTGATAAAAAGCCTTCTGTTTCAACCGCCAAACCTTTCAGGGGAGATTTTCGAACCGTTTGGCACCATTTTTGAGTGAATTGCCGGAAGTCAGATTTTTAATGAATTTGTGACCCCGGGGCTTAGGGATTATTTCAAAAAAATCTTTTTCTGCCGGTTAAATTGTCGAGGGCTGATTTCTTCTATTTCCATTCCCAAAACTTTCAGAGGATCATTTGCAACCGTCTGGCACCATATTTGAGTGAATTGCCGGAAGTCAGATTTTTTATGCATTTGTGACCCCGGGGCTTAGGGATTTTTTCAAAAAAATCTTTTTCTGCCGGTTAAGTTGTCGAGGGCTGATTTCTTCTATTTCCATTCCCAAACCTTTCAGAGGATCATTTGCAACCGTCTGGCATTATTTTTGAGTGAATTGCCGAAAGTCAGATTTATTATGAATTTGTAACCCCGGGCTTAGGATTTTTTCAAAAAAATCATTTTCTACCGGTTAAGTTGTTGAGGACTGATTTCTTGTTCTGTGATAAAAAGCCTTCTGTTTCAACCGCCAAACCTTTCCGGAGATCATTTGGAACCGTTTGGCACCATTTTTGAATGAATTGCCGAAAGTCAGACTTTTTATGAAATTGAGACCCCGGGCCTTAGGGATTTTTCAAAAAAAACTTTTTCTGCCGGTTAAGTTGTCGAGGGCTGATTTTGTGTCCTATGATAAAAAGCCATCTGTTTCGACTGCCAAGCCTTTCAGGGGAGAATTTGGAACCTTTTGGAACAATTTTTGAGTGAATTGCCAAAAGTCAGATTTTTTATGAAAATGTGACCCCGGGGGCTTAGGATTTTTTCAAAAAAATATTTTTCTCCTGGTTAATTTGTTGAGTGCTGATTTCTTTTCCTGTGATAAAAAGCCTTCTGCTTCAACCGCCAAACCTTTCAGGGGATCATTTTGAACCGTTTGGCACCATTTTTGAGTGAATTGCCGAAAGTCAGATTTTTTATGAAATTGTGACCCCAGGGCTTAGGATTTTTTCAAAAAAATATTTTTCTGCTGGTTAATTTGTTGAGGGCTGATTTCTTTTCCTGTGATAAAAAGCCTTCTGCTTCAACCGCCAAACCTTTCAGGGGATCATTTTGAACCGTTTGGCACCATTTTTGAGTGAATTGCCGAAAGTCAGATTTTTTATGAAATTGTGACCCCGGGGCTTAGGTTTTTTTCAAAGAAATCTTTTTCTGCCTGTTAAGTTGGTGAGGCCTGATTTCTTTTCCTGTGATAAAAGGCCTTCTGTTTCAACCGCCAAACCTTTCAGGGGAGATTTTCGAACCGTTTGGCACCATTTTTGAGTGAATTGCCGGAAGTCAGATTTTTAATGAATTTGTGACCCCGGGGCTTAGGGATTATTTCAAAAAAATCTTTTTCTGCCGGTTAAATTGTCGAGGGCTGATTTCTTCTATTTCCATTCCCAAAACTTTCAGAGGATCATTTGCAACCGTCTGGCACCATATTTGAGTGAATTGCCGGAAGTCAGATTTTTTATGCATTTGTGACTCCGGGGCTTAGGGATTTTTTCAAAAAAATCTTTTTCTGCCGGTTAAGTTGTCGAGGGCTGATTTTGTGTCCTGTGATAAAAAGCCATCTGCTTCGACCGCCAAGCCTTTCAGGGAAGAATTTGGAACCTTTTGGCACAATTTTTGAGTGAATTGCCAAAAGACAGATTTTTTATGAAATTGTGACCCCGGGGCTTAGGATTTTTTCAAAAAATTCTTTTTCTCCCGGTTATGTTGTTGAGGGCTTATTTCTTTTCCTGTGATAAAAAGCCTTCTGTTTCAACCGCCAAACCTTTCAGGGGAGAGTTTGGAACCGTTTGGCACCATTTTTGAGTGAATTGCCGATAGTCAGACTTTTTATGAAATTGTGACCCCGGGGTTTAGGATTTTTTCAAAAAAATCTTTTTCTGCCGGTTAAGTTGTCGAGGGCTGATTTCTTCTATTTCCATTTCCAAACCTTTCAGGGCAGCATTTGGAACCGTTTGGCACTATTTTTGAGTGAATTGCCGAAAGTCAGACTTTTTATGAAATTGTGACCCCGGGGTTTAGGATTTTTTCAAAAAAATCTTTTTCTGCCGGTTAAGTTGTTGAGGGCTGATTTCTTCTATTTCCATTCCCAAAACTTTCAGAGGATCATTTGCAACCGCCTGGCACCATATTTGAGTGAATTGCCGGAAGTCAGATTTTTTATGCATTTGTGACCCCGGGGCTTAGTGATTTTTTCAAAAAAATCTTTTTCTGCCGGTTAAGTTGTCGAGGGCTGATTTCTTCTATTTCCATTCCCAAACCTTTCAGAGGATCATTTGCAACCGTCTGGCACCATTTTTGAGTGTATTGCCGAAAGTCAGATTTTTTATGAAATTGTGACCTCGGGGCTTAGGTTTTTTCAAAAAAATCTTTTTCTGCCGGTTAAGTTGTTGAGGGCTGATTTATTTCCTGTGATAAAAAGCCTTCTGTTTCAACCGCCAAACCTTTCAGGGGAGAATTTCGAACCGTTTGGAACAATTTTTGAATGAATTGCCGAAAGTCAGTTTTTTATGAAATTGTGACCCCGGAGCTTAGGATTTTTTCAAAAAAATCTTTTTCTGCCGGTTAAGTTGTTGAGTGCTGATTTCTTTTCCTGTGATAAAAAGCCTTCTGTTTCAACCGCCAAACCTTTCAGTGGATCATTTGTAACCATTTGGCACCATTTTTGAGTGAATTGCCGAAAATTAGATTTTTTATGAAATTGTGACACCGGGGCTTAGGATTTTTTCAAAAAAAACTTTTTCTGCCTGTTAAGTTGTCGAGGGCTGATTTCTTCTATTTCCATTCCCAAACCTTTCAGAGGATCATTTGCAACCGTCTGGCACCATTTTTGAGTGAATTGCCGAAAGTCAAATTTTTTATGAAATTGTGACCCCGGGGCTTAGGATTTTTTCAAAAAAATCTTTTTCTGCCTGTTAAGTTGGTTAGGGCTGAATTATTTTCCTGTGATAAAAAGCCTTCTGTTTCAACCGCCAAACCTTTCAGGGCAGCATATGGAACCGTTTGGCACCATTTTTGAGTGAATTGCCGAAAGTCAGACTTTTTATGAAATTGTGACCCCGGGGCTTAGGGATTTTTTTAAAAAAATCTTTTTCTGCCGGTTAAGTTGTCGAGGGCTGATTTCGTGTCCTGCGATAAAAAGCCATCCGTTGCGACCGCCAAGCCTTTCAGGGGAGAATTTGGAACCTTTTGGCACAATTTTTGAGTGAATTGCCAAAAGTCAGATTTTTTATGAAATTGTGACCCCGGGGCTTAGGATTTTTTCAAAAAAATCTTTTTCTGCCTGTTAAGTTGGTGAGGGCTGATTTCTTTTCCTGTGATAAAAACCTTCTGTTTCAACCGCCAAACCTTTCAGGGGAGCATTTGAAACCGTTTGGCACCATTTTTGAGTGAATTGCCGAAAGTTAGATTTTTTATGAAATTGTGACCCCGGGGCTTAGGATTTTTTCAAAAAAATCTTTTTCTGCCGGTTAAGTTGTTGCGGGCTGATTTCTTTTCCTGTGATAAAAAGCCTTCTGTTTCAACCGCCAAACCTTTCAGGGGAGATTTTCGAACCGTTTGGCACCATTTTTGAGTGAATTGCCGGAAGTCAGATTTTTAATGAATTTGTGACCCCGGGGCTTAGGGATTATTTCAAAAAAATCTTTTTCTGCCGGTTAAATTGTCGAGGGCTGATTTCTTCTATTTCCATTCCCAAAACTTTCAGAGGATCATTTGCAACCGTCTGGCACCATATTTGAGTGAATTGCCGGAAGTCAGATTTTTTATGCATTTGTGACCCCGGGGCTTAGGGATTTTTTCAAAAAAATCTTTTTCTGCCGGTTAAGTTGTCGAGGGCTGATTTCTTCTATTTCCATTCCCAAACCTTTCAGAGGATCATTTGCAACCGTCTGGCATTATTTTTGAGTGAATTGCCGAAAGTCAGATTTATTATGAATTTGTAACCCCGGGCTTAGGATTTTTTCAAAAAAATCATTTTCTACCGGTTAAGTTGTTGAGGACTGATTTCTTGTTCTGTGATAAAAAGCCTTCTGTTTCAACCGCCAAACCTTTCCGGAGATCATTTGGAACCGTTTGGCACCATTTTTGAATGAATTGCCGAAAGTCAGACTTTTTATGAAATTGAGACCCCGGGCCTTAGGGATTTTTCAAAAAAAACTTTTTCTGCCGGTTAAGTTGTCGAGGGCTGATTTTGTGTCCTATGATAAAAAGCCATCTGTTTCGACTGCCAAGCCTTTCAGGGGAGAATTTGGAACCTTTTGGAACAATTTTTGAGTGAATTGCCAAAAGTCAGATTTTTTATGAAAATGTGACCCCGGGGGCTTAGGATTTTTTCAAAAAAATATTTTTCTCCTGGTTAATTTGTTGAGTGCTGATTTCTTTTCCTGTGATAAAAAGCCTTCTGCTTCAACCGCCAAACCTTTCAGGGGATCATTTTGAACCGTTTGGCACCATTTTTGAGTGAATTGCCGAAAGTCAGATTTTTTATGAAATTGTGACCCCAGGGCTTAGGATTTTTTCAAAAAAATATTTTTCTGCTGGTTAATTTGTTGAGGGCTGATTTCTTTTCCTGTGATAAAAAGCCTTCTGCTTCAACCGCCAAACCTTTCAGGGGATCATTTTGAACCGTTTGGCACCATTTTTGAGTGAATTGCCGAAAGTCAGATTTTTTATGAAATTGTGACCCCGGGGCTTAGGTTTTTTTCAAAGAAATCTTTTTCTGCCTGTTAAGTTGGTGAGGCCTGATTTCTTTTCCTGTGATAAAAGGCCTTCTGTTTCAACCGCCAAACCTTTCAGGGGAGAATTTGGAACCTTTTGGCACAATTTTTGAGTGAATTGCCAAAAGTCAGACTTTTTAAGAAATTGTGACCCCGGGGCTTAGGTTTTTTTCAAAGAAATCTTTTTCTGCCTGTTAAGTTGGTGAGGCCTGATTTCTTTTCCTGTGATAAAAAGCCTTCTGTTTCAACCGCCAAACCTTTCAGGGGAGAATTTGGAACCTTTTGGCACAATTTTTGAGTGAATTGCCGAAAGTCAGATTTTTTATGAAATTGTGACCCCGGGGCTTAGGATTTTTTCAAAAAAATCTTTTTCTGCCGGTTAAGTTGTTGAGGGCTGATTTCTTGTCCTGTGATAAAAAGACTTCTGTTTCAACCGCCAAACCTTTCCGGGGATCATTTGGAACCGTTTGGCACCATTTTTGAATGAATTGCCGAAAGTCAGACTTTTTATGAAATTGTGACCCCGGGGCTTAGGGATTTTTTCAAAAAAATCTTTTTCTGCCGGTTAAGTTGTTGAGGGCTGATTTCTTGTCCTGTCATAAAAAGACTACTGTTTCAACCGCCAAACCTTTCAGGGGAGCATTTGGAACCGTTTGGCACCATTTTTGAGTGAATTGCCGAAAATTAGATTTTTTATGAAATTGTGACACCGGGGCTTAGGATTTTTTCAAAAAAAACTTTTTCTGCCTGTTAAGTTGTCGAGGGCTGATTTCTTCTATTTCCATTCCCAAACCTTTCAGAGGATCATTTGCAACCGTCTGGCACCATTTTTGAGTGAATTGCCGAAAGTCAAATTTTTTATGAAATTGTGACCCCGGGGCTTAGGATTTTTTCAAAAAAATCTTTTTCTGCCTGTTAAGTTGGTTAGGGCTGAATTATTTTCCTGTGATAAAAAGCCTTCTGTTTCAACCGCCAAACCTTTCAGGGCAGCATATGGAACCGTTTGGCACCATTTTTGAGTGAATTGCCGAAAGTCAGACTTTTTATGAAATTGTGACCCCGGGGCTTAGGGATTTTTTTAAAAAAATCTTTTTCTGCCGGTTAAGTTGTCGAGGGCTGATTTCGTGTCCTGCGATAAAAAGCCATCCGTTGCGACCGCCAAGCCTTTCAGGGGAGAATTTGGAACCTTTTGGCACAATTTTTGAGTGAATTGCCAAAAGTCAGATTTTTTATGAAATTGTGACCCCGGGGCTTAGGATTTTTTCAAAAAAATCTTTTTCTGCCTGTTAAGTTGGTGAGGGCTGATTTCTTTTCCTGTGATAAAAACCTTCTGTTTCAACCGCCAAACCTTTCAGGGGAGCATTTGAAACCGTTTGGCACCATTTTTGAGTGAATTGCCGAAAGTTAGATTTTTTATGAAATTGTGACCCCGGGGCTTAGGATTTTTTCAAAAAAATCTTTTTCTGCCGGTTAAGTTGTTGCGGGCTGATTTCTTTTCCTGTGATAAAAAGCCTTCTGTTTCAACCGCCAAACCTTTCAGGGGAGATTTTCGAACCGTTTGGCACCATTTTTGAGTGAATTGCCGGAAGTCAGATTTTTAATGAATTTGTGACCCCGGGGCTTAGGGATTATTTCAAAAAAATCTTTTTCTGCCGGTTAAATTGTCGAGGGCTGATTTCTTCTATTTCCATTCCCAAAACTTTCAGAGGATCATTTGCAACCGTCTGGCACCATTATTGAGTGAATTTCCGAAAGTCAGATTTTTTATGCATTTGTGACTCCGGGGCTTAGGGATTTTTTCAAAAAAATCTTTTTCTGCCGGTTAAGTTGTCGAGGGCTGATTTTGTGTCCTGTGATAAAAAGCCATCTGCTTCGACCGCCAAGCCTTTCAGGGAAGAATTTGGAACCTTTTGGCACAATTTTTGAGTGAATTGCCAAAAGACAGATTTTTTATGAAATTGTGACCCCGGGGTTTAGGATTTTTTCAAAAAATTCTTTTTCTCCCGGTTATGTTGTTGAGGGCTTATTTCTTTTCCTGTGATAAAAAGCCTTCTGTTTCAACCGCCAAACCTTTCAGGGGAGAATTTGGAACCTTTTGGCACCATTTTTGAGTGAATTGCCGATAGTCAGACTTTTTATGAAATTGTGACCCCGGGGCTTAGGGATTTTTTAAAAAAAATCTTTTTCTGCCGGTTAAGTTGTCGAGGGCTGATTTCTTGTCCTGCGATAAAAAGCCATCCGTTGCGACCGCCAAACCTTTCAGGGGAGAATTTGGAACCTTTTGGCACAATTTTTGAGTGAATTGCCAAAAGTCAGATTTTTTATGAAATTGTGACCCCGGGGTTTAGGATTTTTTCAAAAAAATCTTTTTCTGCCGGTTAAGTTGTCAAGGGCTGATTTCTTCTATTTCCATTTCCAAACCTTTCAGGGCAGCATTTGGAACCGTTTGGCACTATTTTTGAGTGAATTGCCGAAAGTCAGACTTTTTATGAAATTGTGACCCCGGGGTTTAGGATTTTTTCAAAAAAATCTTTTTCTGCTGGTTAATTTGTTGAGGGCTGATTTCTTTTCCTGTGATAAAAAGCCTTCTGCTTCAACCGCCAAACCTTTCAGGGGATCATTTGGAACCGTTTGGCACCATTTTTGAGTGAATTGCCGAAAGTTAGATTTTTTATGAAATTGTGACCCCGGGGCTTAGGATTTTTTCAAAAAAATCTTTTTCTGCTAGTTAAGTTGTTGCGGGCTGATTTCTTTTCCTGTGATAAAAAGCCTTCTGTTTCAACCGCCAAACCTTTCAGGGGAGATTTTCGAACCGTTTGGCACCATTTTTGAGTGAATTGCCGGAAGTCAGATTTTTAATGAATTTGTGACCCCGGGGCTTAGGGATTATTTCAAAAAAATCTTTTTCATTTGCAACCGTCTGGCACCATTTTTGAGTGAATTGCCGAAAGTCAAATTTTTTATGAAATTGTGACCCCGGGGCTTAGGATTTTTTCAAAAAAATCTTTTTCTGCCTGTTAAGTTGGTTAGGGCTGAATTATTTTCCTGTGATAAAAAGCCTTCTGTTTCAACCGCCAAACCTTTCAGGGCAGCATATGGAACCGTTTGGCACCATTTTTGAGTGAATTGCCGAAAGTCAGACTTTTTATGAAATTGTGACCCCGGGGCTTAGGGATTTTTTTAAAAAAATCTTTTTCTGCCGGTTAAGTTGTCGAGGGCTTATTTCGTGTCCTGCGATAAAAAGCCATCCGTTGCGACCGCCAAGCCTTTCAGGGGAGAATTTGGAACCTTTTGGCACAATTTTTGAGTGAATTGCCAAAAGTCAGATTTTTTATGAAATTGTGACCCCGGGGCTTAGGATTTTTTCAAAAAAATCTTTTTCTGCCTGTTAAGTTGGTGAGGGCTGATTTCTTTTCCTGTGATAAAAACCTTCTGTTTCAACCGCCAAACCTTTCAGGGGAGCATTTGAAACCGTTTGGCACCATTTTTGAGTGAATTGCCGAAAGTTAGATTTTTTATGAAATTGTGACCCCGGGGCTTAGGATTTTTTCAAAAAAATCTTTTTCTGCCGGTTAAGTTGTTGCGGGCTGATTTCTTTTCCTGTGATAAAAAGCCTTCTGTTTCAACCGCCAAACCTTTCAGGGGAGATTTTCGAACCGTTTGGCACCATTTTTGAGTGAATTGCCGGAAGTCAGATTTTTAATGAATTTGTGACCCCGGGGCTTAGGGATTATTTCAAAAAAATCTTTTTCTGCCGGTTAAATTGTCGAGGGCTGATTTCTTCTATTTCCATTCCCAAAACTTTCAGAGGATCATTTGCAACCGTCTGGCACCATTATTGAGTGAATTTCCGAAAGTCAGATTTTTTATGCATTTGTGACTCCGGGGCTTAGGGATTTTTTCAAAAAAATCTTTTTCTGCCGGTTAAGTTGTCGAGGGCTGATTTTGTGTCCTGTGATAAAAAGCCATCTGCTTCGACCGCCAAGCCTTTCAGGGAAGAATTTGGAACCTTTTGGCACAATTTTTGAGTGAATTGCCAAAAGACAGATTTTTTATGAAATTGTGACCCCGGGGTTTAGGATTTTTTCAAAAAATTCTTTTTCTCCCGGTTATGTTGTTGAGGGCTTATTTCTTTTCCTGTGATAAAAAGCCTTCTGTTTCAACCGCCAAACCTTTCAGGGGAGAATTTGGAACCTTTTGGCACCATTTTTGAGTGAATTGCCGATAGTCAGACTTTTTATGAAATTGTGACCCCGGGGCTTAGGGATTTTTTAAAAAAAATCTTTTTCTGCCGGTTAAGTTGTCGAGGGCTGATTTCTTGTCCTGCGATAAAAAGCCATCCGTTGCGACCGCCAAACCTTTCAGGGGAGAATTTGGAACCTTTTGGCACAATTTTTGAGTGAATTGCCAAAAGTCAGATTTTTTATGAAATTGTGACCCCGGGGTTTAGGATTTTTTCAAAAAAATCTTTTTCTGCCGGTTAAGTTGTCAAGGGCTGATTTCTTCTATTTCCATTTCCAAACCTTTCAGGGCAGCATTTGGAACCGTTTGGCACTATTTTTGAGTGAATTGCCGAAAGTCAGACTTTTTATGAAATTGTGACCCCGGGGTTTAGGATTTTTTCAAAAAAATCTTTTTCTGCTGGTTAATTTGTTGAGGGCTGATTTCTTTTCCTGTGATAAAAAGCCTTCTGCTTCAACCGCCAAACCTTTCAGGGGATCATTTGGAACCGTTTGGCACCATTTTTGAGTGAATTGCCGAAAGTTAGATTTTTTATGAAATTGTGACCCCGGGGCTTAGGATTTTTTCAAAAAAATCTTTTTCTGCTAGTTAAGTTGTTGCGGGCTGATTTCTTTTCCTGTGATAAAAAGCCTTCTGTTTCAACCGCCAAACCTTTCAGGGGAGATTTTCGAACCGTTTCGCACCATTTTTGAGTGAATTGCCGGAAGTCAGATTTTTAATGAATTTGTGACCCCGGGGCTTAGGGATTATTTCAAAAAAATCTTTTTCATTTGCAACCGTCTGGCACCATTTTTGAGTGAATTGCCGAAAGTCAAATTTTTTATGAAATTGTGACCCCGGGGCTTAGGATTTTTTCAAAAAAATCTTTTTCTGCCTGTTAAGTTGGTTAGGGCTGAATTATTTTCCTGTGATAAAAAGCCTTCTGTTTCAACCGCCAAACCTTTCAGGGCAGCATATGGAACCGTTTGGCACCATTTTTGAGTGAATTGCCGAAAGTCAGACTTTTTATGAAATTGTGACCCCGGGGCTTAGGGATTTTTTTAAAAAGATCTTTTTCTGCCGGTTAAGTTGTCGAGGGCTTATTTCGTGTCCTGCGATAAAAAGCCATCCGTTGCGACCGCCAAGCCTTTCAGGGGAGAATTTGGAACCTTTTGGCACAATTTTTGAGTGAATTGCCAAAAGTCAGATTTTTTATGAAATTGTGACCCCGGGGCTTAGGATTTTTTCAAAAAAATCTTTTTCTGCCTGTTAAGTTGGTGAGGGCTGATTTCTTTTCCTGTGATAAAAACCTTCTGTTTCAACCGCCAAACCTTTCAGGGGAGCATTTGAAACCGTTTGGCACCATTTTTGAGTGAATTGCCGAAAGTTAGATTTTTTATGAAATTGTGACCCCGGGGCTTAGGATTTTTTCAAAAAAATCTTTTTCTGCCGGTTAAGTTGTTGCGGGCTGATTTCTTTTCCTGTGATAAAAAGCCTTCTGTTTCAACCGCCAAACCTTTCAGGGGAGATTTTCGAACCGTTTGGCACCATTTTTGAGTGAATTGCCGGAAGTCAGATTTTTAATGAATTTGTGACCCCGGGGCTTAGGGATTATTTCAAAAAAATCTTTTTCTGCCGGTTAAATTGTCGAGGGCTGATTTCTTCTATTTCCATTCCCAAAACTTTCAGAGGATCATTTGCAACCGTCTGGCACCATATTTGAGTGAATTGCCGGAAGTCAGATTTTTTATGCATTTGTGACTCCGGGGCTTAGGGATTTTTTCAAAAAAATCTTTTTCTGCCGGTTAAGTTGTCGAGGGCTGATTTTGTGTCCTGTGATAAAAAGCCATCTGCTTCGACCGCCAAGCCTTTCAGGGAAGAATTTGGAACCTTTTGGCACAATTTTTGAGTGAATTGCCAAAAGACAGATTTTTTATGAAATTGTGACCCCGGGGCTTAGGATTTTTTCAAAAAATTCTTTTTCTCCCGGTTATGTTGTCGAGGGCTGATTTCTTTTCCTGTGATAAAAAGCCTTCTGTTTCAACCGCCAAACCTTTCAGGGGAGAGTTTGGAACCGTTTGGCACCATTTTTGAGTGAATTGCCGATAGTCAGACTTTTTATGAAATTGTGACCCCGGGGCTTAGGGATTTTTTAAAAAAAATCTTTTTCTGCCGGTTAAGTTGTCGAGGGCTGATTTCTTGTCCTGCGATAAAAAGCCATCCGTTGCGACCGCCAAACCTTTCAGGGGAGAATTTGGAACCTTTTGGCACAATTTTTGAGTGAATTGCCAAAAGTCAGATTTTTTATGAAATTGTGACCCCGGGGTTTAGGATTTTTTCAAAAAAATCTTTTTCTGCCGGTTAAGTTGTCGAGGGCTGATTTCTTCTATTTCCATTTCCAAACCTTTCAGGGCAGCATTTGGAACCGTTTGGCACTATTTTTGAGTGAATTGCCGAAAGTCAGACTTTTTATGAAATTGTGACCCCGGGGTTTAGGATTTTTTCAAAAAAATCTTTTTCTGCCGGTTAAGTTGTTGAGGGCTGATTTCTTTTCCTGTGATAAAAAGCCTTCTGCTTCAACCGCCAAACCTTTCAGGGGATCCTTTGGAACCGTTTGGCACCATTTTTGAGTGAATTGCCGAAAGTTAGATTTTTTATGAAATTGTGACCCCGGGGCTTAGGATTTTTTCAAAAAATCTTTTTCTGCCTCTTAAGTTGTCGAGGGCTGATTTCTTTTCCTGTGATAAAAAGCCTTCTGTTTCAACCGCCAAACCTTTCAGGGGATCATTTTGAACCGTTTGGCACCATTTTTGAGTGAATTGCCAAAAGTCAGATTTTTTATGAAATTGTGACCCCAGGGCTTAGGATTTTTTCAAAAAAATCTTTTTCTGCCGGTTAAGTTCTTGAGGGCTGATTTCTTTTCCTGTGATAAAAAGCCTTCTGCTTCAACCGCCAAACCTTTCAGGGGATCATTTGGAACCGTTTGGCACCATTTTTGAGTGAATTGCCGAAAGTTAGATTTTTTATGAAATTGTGACCCCGGGGCTTAGGATTTTTTCAAAAAAATCTTTTTCTGCTAGTTAAGTTGTTGCGGGCTGATTTCTTTTCCTGTGATAAAAAGCCTTCTGTTTCAACCGCCAAACCTTTCAGGGGAGATTTTCGAACCGTTTGGCACCATTTTTGAGTGAATTGCCGGAAGTCAGATTTTTAATGAATTTGTGACCCCGGGGCTTAGGGATTATTTCAAAAAAATCTTTTTCTGCCGGTTAAATTGTCGAGGGCTGATTTCTTCTATTTCCATTCCCAAAACTTTCAGAGGATCATTTGCAACCGCCTGGCACCATATTTGAGTGAATTGCCGGAAGTCAGATTTTTTATGCATTTGTGACCCCGGGGCTTAGGGATTTTTTCAAAAAAATCTTTTTCTGCCGGTTAAGTTGTCGAGGGCTGATTTCTTCTATTTCCATTCCCAAACCTTTCAGAGGATCATTTGCAACCGTCTGGCACCATTTTTGAGTGTATTGCCGAAAGTCAGATTTTTTATGAAATTGTGACCTCGGGGCTTAGGTTTTTTCAAAAAAATCTTTTTCTGCCGGTTAAGTTGTTGAGGGCTGATTTATTTCCTGTGATAAAAAGCCTTCTGTTTCAACCGCCAAACCTTTCAGGGGAGAATTTCGAACCGTTTGGAACAATTTTTGAATGAATTGCCGAAAGTCAGTTTTTTATGAAATTGTGACCCCGGAGCTTAGGATTTTTTCAAAAAAATCTTTTTCTGCCGGTTAAGTTGTTGAGTGCTGATTTCTTTTCCTGTGATAAAAAGCCTTCTGTTTCAACCGCCAAACCTTTCAGTGGATCATTTGTAACCATTTGGCACCATTTTTGAGTGAATTGCCGAAAATTAGATTTTTTATGAAATTGTGACACCGGGGCTTAGGATTTTTTCAAAAAAAACTTTTTCTGCCTGTTAAGTTGTCGAGGGCTGATTTCTTCTATTTCCATTCCCAAACCTTTCAGAGGATCATTTGCAACCGTCTGGCACCATTTTTGAGTGAATTGCCGAAAGTCAAATTTTTTATGAAATTGTGACCCCGGGGCTTAGGATTTTTTCAAAAAAATCTTTTTCTGCCTGTTAAGTTGGTTAGGGCTGAATTATTTTCCTGTGATAAAAAGCCTTCTGTTTCAACCGCCAAACCTTTCAGGGCAGCATATGGAACCGTTTGGCACCATTTTTGAGTGAATTGCCGAAAGTCAGACTTTTTATGAAATTGTGACCCCGGGGCTTAGGGATTTTTTTAAAAAAATCTTTTTCTGCCGGTTAAGTTGTCGAGGGCTGATTTCGTGTCCTGCGATAAAAAGCCATCCGTTGCGACCGCCAAGCCTTTCAGGGGAGAATTTGGAACCTTTTGGCACAATTTTTGAGTGAATTGCCAAAAGTCAGATTTTTTATGAAATTGTGACCCCGGGGCTTAGGATTTTTTCAAAAAAATCTTTTTCTGCCTGTTAAGTTGGTGAGGGCTGATTTCTTTTCCTGTGATAAAAACCTTCTGTTTCAACCGCCAAACCTTTCAGGGGAGCATTTGAAACCGTTTGGCACCATTTTTGAGTGAATTGCCGAAAGTTAGATTTTTTATGAAATTGTGACCCCGGGGCTTAGGATTTTTTCAAAAAAATCTTTTTCTGCCGGTTAAGTTGTTGCGGGCTGATTTCTTTTCCTGTGATAAAAAGCCTTCTGTTTCAACCGCCAAACCTTTCAGGGGAGATTTTCGAACCGTTTGTCACCATTTTTGAGTGAATTGCCGGAAGTCAGATTTTTAATGAATTTGTGACCCCGGGGCTTAGGGATTATTTCAAAAAAATCTTTTTCTGCCGGTTAAATTGTCGAGGGCTGATTTCTTCTATTTCCATTCCCAAAACTTTCAGAGGATCATTTGCAACCGTCTGGCACCATATTTGAGTGAATTGCCGGAAGTCAGATTTTTTATGCATTTGTGACCCCGGGGCTTAGGGATTTTTTCAAAAAAATCTTTTTCTGCCGGTTAAGTTGTCGAGGGCTGATTTTTCTATTTCCATTCCCAAACCTTTCAGAGGATCATTTGCAACCGTCTGGCATTATTTTTGAGTGAATTGCCGAAAGTCAGATTTATTATGAATTTGTAACCCCGGGCTTAGGATTTTTTCAAAAAAATCATTTTCTACCGGTTAAGTTGTTGAGGACTGATTTCTTGTTCTGTGATAAAAAACCTTCTGTTTCAACCGCCAAACCTTTCCGGAGATCATTTGGAACCGTTTGGCACCATTTTTGAATGAATTGCCGAAAGTCAGACTTTTTATGAAATTGAGACCCCGGGCCTTAGGGATTTTTCAAAAAAAACTTTTTCTGCCGGTTAAGTTGTCGAGGGCTGATTTTGTGTCCTATGATAAAAAGCCATCTGTTTCGACCGCCAAGCCTTTCAGGGGAGAATTTGGAACCTTTTGGAACAATTTTTGAGTGAATTGCCAAAAGACAGATTTTTTATGAAAATGTGACCCCGGGGCTTAGGATTTTTTCAAAAAAATCTTTTCTGACAGTTATGTTGTTGAGGGCTGATTTCTTTTCCTGTGATAAAAAGCCTTCTGCTTCAACCGCCAAACCTATCAGGGGATCATTTGGAACCTTTTGGCACAATTTTTGAGTGAATTGCCAAAAGTCAGATTTTTTATGAAATTGTGACCCCGGGGGCTTAGGATTTTTTCAAAAAAATATTTTTCTCCTGGTTAATTTGTTGAGTGCTGATTTCTTTTCCTGTGATAAAAAGCCTTCTGCTTCAACCGCCAAACCTTTCAGGGGATCATTTTGAACCGTTTGGCACCATTTTTGAGTGAATTGCCGAAAGTCAGATTTTTTATGAAATTGTGACCCCGGGGCTTAGGATTTTTTCAAAAAAATATTTTTCTGTCAGTTAAGTTGTTGAGGGCTGATTTCTTTTCCTGTGATAAAAAGCCTTCTGTTTCAACCGCCAAACCTTTCAGGGGATCATTTTGAACCGTTTGGCACCATTTTTGAGTGAATTGTCGGAAGTCAGATTTTTTATGAATTTGTGACCCCGAGGCATAGGGATTTTTTTAAAAAAAATCTTTTTCTGCCGGTTAAGTTGTCGATGGCTGATTTCCTTTCCTGTGATAAAAAGCCTTCTGTTTCAACTGCCAAACCTTTCAGGGTAGAATTTGGAACCTTTTGGCACCATTTTTGAGTGAATTGCCGAAAGTCAGATTTTTTATGAAATTGTGACCCCGGGGCTTAGGATTTTTTTTTAAAATAACTTTCTCTGCCGGTTAAGTTGTCGAGGGCTGATTTCGTGTCCTGTGATAAAAAGCCTTCTGTTTCGACCGCCAAACCTTTCAGGGGATCATTTGGAACCGTTTGGCAGCATTTTTGAGTGAATGGCTGAAAGTCAGATTTTTCTGAAATTGTGACCCCGGGGCTTAGGATTTTTTTCAAAAAAACTTTTTCTGCCGGTTAAGTTGTCGAGGGCTGATTTCTTCTATTTCCATTCCCAAACCTTTCAGAGGATCATTTGCAACCATTTGCCACGATTTTTGAGTGAATTGCCGAAAATCAGATTTTTTATGAAATTGTGACCCCGGGGCTTAGGATTTTTTTCAAAAAATTCTTTTTCTGCCAGTGAAGTTGTTGAGGGCTGATTTCTTTTCCTGTGATAAAAAGCCTTCTGTTTCAACCGCCAAACCTTTCAGGGGAGAATTTTGAACCTTTTGGCACCATTTTTGAGTGAGTTGCCAAAAGTCAGATTTTTTATGAAATTGTGACCCCGGGGCTTAGGGATTTCTTCAAAAAAACCTTTTTCTGCCGGTTAAGTTGTCGAGCGCTGATTTCTTCTATTTCCATTCCCAAAGCTTTCTGAGGCTCATTTGCAACCGTCTGGCACCATTTTTGAGTGAATTGCCGAAATTCAGATTTTTTATGAAATTGTGACCCCGGGGCTTAGGATTTTTTCAAAAAAATCTTTTTCTGCCGTTTAAGTTGTTGAGGGCTGATTTTTTTCCCTGTGATAAAAAGCCTTCTGTTTCAACCGCCAAACCTTTAAGGGGATCATTTTGAACCGTTTGGCACCATTTTTCAGTGAATTGCCAAAAGTCAGATTTTTTATGAAACTGTGACCCCGGGGCTTAGGATTTTTTCAAAAAAATCTTTTTCTGCCGTTTAAGTTGTCGAGGGCTGATTTCTTTTCCTGTGATAAAAAGCCTTCTGTTTCAACCGCCAAACCTTTCAGGGGAGAATTTGGAACCGTTTGGCACCATTTTTGAATGAATTGCCGAAAGTCAGATTTTTTATGAAATTGTGACCCCGGGGCTTAGGATTTTTTCAAAAAAATCTTTTTCTGCCGGTTAAGTTGTTGAGGGCTGAATTCTTTTCCTGTGATAAAAAGCATTCTGTTTCAACCGCCAAACCTTTCAGGGGAGAATTTGGAAACTTTTGGCACACTTTTTGAGTGAATTGCCAAAAATCAGATTTTTTATGAAATTGTGACCCCGGGGCTTAGGATTTTTTCAAAAAAATCTTTTTCTGCCGGTTAAGTTGTTGAGGGCTGATTTCTTGTCCTGTGATAAAAAGACTTCTGTTTCAACCGCCAAACCTTTCCGGGGATCATTTGGAACCGTTTGGCACCATTTTTGAATGAATTGCCGAAAGTCAGACTTTTTATGAAATTGTGACCCCGGGGCTTAGGGATTTTTTCAAAAAAATCTTTTTCTGCCGGTTAAGTTGTTGAGGGCTGATTTCTTGTCCTGTCATAAAAAGACTACTGTTTCAACCGCCAAACCTTTCAGGGGAGCATTTGGAACCGTTTGGCACCATTTTTGAGTGAATTGCCGAAAATTAGATTTTTTATGAAATTGTGACACCGGGGCTTAGGATTTTTTCAAAAAAAACTTTTTCTGCCTGTTAAGTTGTCGAGGGCTGATTTCTTCTATTTCCATTCCCAAACCTTTCAGAGGATCATTTGCAACCGTCTGGCACCATTTTTGAGTGAATTGCCGAAAGTCAATTTTTTTATGAAATTGTGACCCCGGGGCTTAGGATTTTTTCAAAAAAATCTTTTTCTGCCTGTTAAGTTGGTTAGGGCTGAATTATTTTCCTGTGATAAAAAGCCTTCTGTTTCAACCGCCAAACCTTTCAGGGCAGCATATGGAACCGTTTGGCACCATTTTTGAGTGAATTGCCGAAAGTCAGACTTTTTATGAAATTGTGACCCCGGGGCTTAGGGATTTTTTTAAAAAAATCTTTTTCTGCCGGTTAAGTTGTCGAGGGCTGATTTCGTGTCCTGCGATAAAAAGCCATCCGTTGCGACCGCCAAGCCTTTCAGGGGAGAATTTGGAACCTTTTGGCACAATTTTTGAGTGAATTGCCAAAAGTCAGATTTTTTATGAAATTGTGACCCCGGGGCTTAGGATTTTTTCAAAAAAATCTTTTTCTGCCTGTTAAGTTGGTGAGGGCTGATTTCTTTTCCTGTGATAAAAACCTTCTGTTTCAACCGCCAAACCTTTCAGGGGAGCATTTGAAACCGTTTGGCACCATTTTTGAGTGAATTGCCGAAAGTTAGATTTTTTATGAAATTGTGACCCCGGGGCTTAGGATTTTTTCAAAAAAATCTTTTTCTGCCGGTTAAGTTGTTGCGGGCTGATTTCTTTTCCTGTGATAAAAAGCCTTCTGTTTCAACCGCCAAACCTTTCAGGGGAGATTTTCGAACCGTTTGGCACAATTTTTGAGTGAATTGCCGGAAGTCAGATTTTTAATGAATTTGTGACCCCGGGGCTTAGGGATTATTTCAAAAAAATCTTTTTCTGCCGGTTAAATTGTCGAGGGCTGATTTCTTCTATTTCCATTCCCAAAACTTTCAGAGGATCATTTGCAACCGTCTGGCACCATTTTTGAGTGAATTTCCGAAAGTCAGATTTTTTATGCATTTGTGACCCCGGGGCTTAGGATTTTTTCAAAAAATTCTTTTTCTCCCGGTTATGTTGTTGAGGGCTTATTTCTTTTCCTGTGATAAAAAGCCTTCTGTTTCAACCGCCAAACCTTTCAGGGGAGAGTTTGGAACCGTTTGGCACCATTTTTGAGTGAATTGCCGATAGTCAGACTTTTTATGAAATTGTGACCCCGGGGCTTAGGGATTTTTTTAAAAAAATCTTTTTCTGCCGGTTAAGTTGTCGAGGGCTGATTTCTTGTCCTGCGATAAAAAGCCATCCGTTGCGACCGCCAAACCTTTCAGGGGAGAATTTGGAACCTTTTGGCACAATTTTTGAGTGAATTGCCAAAAGTCAGATTTTTTATGAAATTGTGACCCCGGGGTTTAGGATTTTTTCAAAAAAATCTTTTTCTGCTGGTTAAGTTGTCGAAGGCTGATTTATTTCCTGTGATAAAAAGCCTTCTGCTTCAACCGCCAAACCTTTCAGGGGATCATTTGGAACCGTTTGGCACCATTTTTGAGTGAATTGCCGAAAGTTAGATTTTTTATGAAATTGTGACCCCGGGGCTTAGGATTTTTTCAAAAAAATCTTTTTCTGCTAGTTAAGTTGTTGCGGGCTGATTTCTTTTCCTGTGATAAAAAGCCTTCTGTTTCAACCGCCAAACCTTTCAGGGGAGATTTTCGAACCGTTTGGCACCATTTTTGAGTGAATTGCCGGAAGTCAGATTTTTAATGAATTTGTGACCCCGGGGCTTAGGGATTATTTCAAAAAAATCTTTTTCATTTGCAACCGTCTGGCACCATTTTTGAGTGAATTGCCGAAAGTCAAATTTTTTATGAAATTGTGACCCCGGGGTTTAGGATTTTTTCAAAAAAATCTTTTTCTGCCTGTTAAGTTGGTTAGGGCTGAATTATTTTCCTGTGATAAAAAGCCTTCTGTTTCAACCGCCAAACCTTTCAGGGCAGCATATGGAACCGTTTGGCACCATTTTTGAGTGAATTGCCGAAAGTCAGACTTTTTATGAAATTGTGACCCCGGGGCTTAGGGATTTTTTTAAAAAAATCTTTTTCTGCCGGTTAAGTTGTCGAGGGCTTATTTCGTGTCCTGCGATAAAAAGCCATCCGTTGCGACCGCCAAGCCTTTCAGGGGAGAATTTGGAACCTTTTGGCACAATTTTTGAGTGAATTGCCAAAAGTCAGATTTTTTATGAAATTGTGACCCCGGGGCTTAGGATTTTTTCAAAAAAATCTTTTTCTGCCTGTTAAGTTGGTGAGGGCTGATTTCTTTTCCTGTGATAAAAACCTTCTGTTTCAACCGCCAAACCTTTCCGGGGATCATTTGGAACCGTTTGGCACCATTTTTGAGTGAATTGCCGGAAGTCAGATTTTTAATGAATTTGTGACCCCGGGGCTTAGGGATTATTTCAAAAAAATCTTTTTCTGCCGGTTAAATTGTCGAGGGCTGATTTCTTCTATTTCCATTCCCAAAACTTTCAGAGGATCATTTGCAACCGTCTGGCACCATATTTGAGTGAATTGCCGGAAGTCAGATTTTTTATGCATTTGTGACTCCGGGGCTTAGGGATTTTTTCAAAAAAATCTTTTTCTGCCGGTTAAGTTGTCGAGGGCTGATTTTGTGTCCTGTGATAAAAAGCCATCTGCTTCGACCGCCAAGCCTTTCAGGGAAGAATTTGGAACCTTTTGGCACAATTTTTGAGTGAATTGCCAAAAGACAGATTTTTTATGAAATTGTGACCCCGGGGCTTAGGATTTTTTCAAAAAATTCTTTTTCTCCCGGTTATGTTGTTGAGGGCTTATTTCTTTTCCTGTGATAAAAAGCCTTCTGTTTCAACCGCCAAACCTTTCAGGGGAGAGTTTGGAACCGTTTGGCACCATTTTTGAGTGAATTGCCGATAGTCAGACTTTTTATGAAATTGTGACCCCGGGGCTTAGGGATTTTTTAAAAAAAATCTTTTTCTGCCGGTTAAGTTGTCGAGGGCTGATTTCTTGTCCTGCGATAAAAAGCCATCCGCTGCGACCGCCAAACCTTTCAGGGGAGAATTTGGAACCTTTTGGCACAATTTTTGAGTGAATTGCCAAAAGTCAGATTTTTTATGAAATTGTGACCCCGGGGTTTAGGATTTTTTCAAAAAAATCTTTTTCTGCCGGTTAAGTTGTCGAGGGCTGATTTCTTCTATTTCCATTTCCAAACCTTTCAGGGCAGCATTTGGAACCGTTTGGCACTATTTTTGAGTGAATTGCCGAAAGTCAGACTTTTTATGAAATTGTGACCCCGGGGTTTAGGATTTTTTCAAAAAAATCTTTTTCTGCCGGTTAAGTTGTTGAGGGCTGATTTCTTTTCCTGTGATAAAAAGCCTTCTGCTTCAACCGCCAAACCTTTCAGGGGATCCTTTGGAACCGTTTGGCACCATTTTTGAGTGAATTGCCGAAAGTTAGATTTTTTATGAAATTGTGACCCCGGGGCTTAGGATTTTTTCAAAAAATCTTTTTCTGCCTCTTAAGTTGTCGAGGGCTGATTTCTTTTCCTGTGATAAAAAGCCTTCTGTTTCAACCGCCAAACCTTTCATGGGAGAATTTGGAACCTTTTGGCACAATTTTTGAGTGAATTGCCAAAAGTCAGATTTTTTATGAAATTGTGACCCCAGGGCTTAGGATTTTTTCAAAAAAATCTTTTTCTGCCGGTTAAGTTCTTGAGGGCTGATTTCTTTTCCTGTGATAAAAAGCCTTCTGCTTCAACCGCCAAACCTTTCAGGGGATCATTTGGAACCGTTTGGCACCATTTTTGAGTGAATTGCCGAAAGTTAGATTTTTTATGAAATTGTGACCCCGGGGCTTAGGATTTTTTCAAAAAAATCTTTTTCTGCTAGTTAAGTTGTTGCGGGCTGATTTCTTTTCCTGTGATAAAAAGCCTTCTGTTTCAACCGCCAAACCTTTCAGGGGAGATTTTCGAACCGTTTGGCACCATTTTTGAGTGAATTGCCGGAAGTCAGATTTTTAATGAATTTGTGACCCCGGGGCTTAGGGATTATTTCAAAAAAATCTTTTTCTGCCGGTTAAATTGTCGAGGGCTGATTTCTTCTATTTCCATTCCCAAAACTTTCAGAGGATCATTTGCAACCGCCTGGCACCATATTTGAGTGAATTGCCGGAAGTCAGATTTTTTATGCATTTGTGACCCCGGGGCTTAGGGATTTTTTCAAAAAAATCTTTTTCTGCCGGTTAAGTTGTCGAGGGCTGATTTCTTCTATTTCCATTCCCAAACCTTTCAGAGGATCATTTGCAACCGTCTGGCACCATTTTTGAGTGTATTGCCGAAAGTCAGATTTTTTATGAAATTGTGACCTCGGGGCTTAGGTTTTTTCAAAAAAATCTTTTTCTGCCGGTTAAGTTGTTGAGGGCTGATTTATTTCCTGTGATAAAAAGCCTTCTGTTTCAACCGCCAAACCTTTCAGTGGATCATTTGGAACCATTTGGCACCATTTTTGAGTGAATTGCCGAAAATTAGATTTTTTATGAAATTGTGACACCGGGGCTTAGGATTTTTTCAAAAAAAACTTTTTCTGCCTGTTAAGTTGTCGAGGGCTGATTTCTTCTATTTCCATTCCCAAACCTTTCAGAGGATCATTTGCAACCGTCTGGCACCATTTTTGAGTGAATTGCCGAAAGTCAAATTTTTTATGAAATTGTGACCCCGGGGCTTAGGATTTTTTCAAAAAAATCTTTTTCTGCCTGTTAAGTTGGTTAGGGCTGAATTATTTTCCTGTGATAAAAAGCCTTCTGTTTCAACCGCCAAACCTTTCAGGGCAGCATATGGAACCGTTTGGCACCATTTTTGAGTGAATTGCCGAAAGTCAGACTTTTTATGAAATTGTGACCCCGGGGCTTAGGGATTTTTTTAAAAAAATCTTTTTCTGCCGGTTAAGTTGTCGAGGGCTGATTTCGTGTCCTGCGATAAAAAGCCATCCGTTGCGACCGCCAAGCCTTTCAGGGGAGAATTTGGAACCTTTTGGCACAATTTTTGAGTGAATTGCCAAAAGTCAGATTTTTTATGAAATTGTGACCCCGGGGCTTAGGATTTTTTCAAAAAAATCTTTTTCTGCCTGTTAAGTTGGTGAGGGCTGATTTCTTTTCCTGTGATAAAAACCTTCTGTTTCAACCGCCAAACCTTTCAGGGGAGCATTTGAAACCGTTTGGCACCATTTTTGAGTGAATTGCCGAAAGTTAGATTTTTTATGAAATTGTGACCCCGGGGCTTAGGATTTTTTCAAAAAAATCTTTTTCTGCCGGTTAAGTTGTTGCGGGCTGATTTCTTTTCCTGTGATAAAAAGCCTTCTGTTTCAACCGCCAAACCTTTCAGGGGAGATTTTCGAACCGTTTGTCACCATTTTTGAGTGAATTGCCGGAAGTCAGATTTTTAATGAATTTGTGACCCCGGGGCTTAGGGATTATTTCAAAAAAATCTTTTTCTGCCGGTTAAATTGTCGAGGGCTGATTTCTTCTATTTCCATTCCCAAAACTTTCAGAGGATCATTTGCAACCGTCTGGCACCATATTTGAGTGAATTGCCGGAAGTCAGATTTTTTATGCATTTGTGACCCCGGGGCTTAGGGATTTTTTCAAAAAAATCTTTTTCTGCCGGTTAAGTTGTCGAGGGCTGATTTCTTCTATTTCCATTCCCAAACCTTTCAGAGGATCATTTGCAACCGTCTGGCATTATTTTTGAGTGAATTGCCGAAAGTCAGATTTATTATGAATTTGTAACCCCGGGCTTAGGATTTTTTCAAAAAAATCATTTTCTACCGGTTAAGTTGTTGAGGACTGATTTCTTGTTCTGTGATAAAAAGCCTTCTGTTTCAACCGCCAAACCTTTCCGGAGATCATTTGGAACCGTTTGGCACCATTTTTGAATGAATTGCCGAAAGTCAGACTTTTTATGAAATTGAGACCCCGGGGCTTAGGATTTTTTCAAAAAAAAACTTTTTCTGCCGGTTAAGTTGTCGAGGGCTGATTTTGTGTCCTATGATAAAAAGCCATCTGTTTCGACCGCCAAGCCTTTCAGGGGAGAATTTGGAACCTTTTGGAACAATTTTTGAGTGAATTGCCAAAAGACAGATTTTTTATGAAAATGTGACCCCGGGGCTTAGGATTTTTTCAAAAAAATCTTTTCTGACGGTTATGTTGTTGAGGGCTGATTTCTTTTCCTGTGATAAAAAGCCTTCTGTTTCAACCGCCAAACCTATCAGGGGATCATTTGGAACCTTTTGGCACAATTTTTGAGTGAATTGCCAAAAGTCAGATTTTTTATGAAATTGTGACCCCGGGGGCTTAGGATTTTTTCAAAAAAATATTTTTCTCCTGGTTAATTTGTTGAGTGCTGATTTCTTTTCCTGTGATAAAAAGCCTTCTGCTTCAACCGCCAAACCTTTCAGGGGATCATTTTGAACCGTTTGGCACCATTTTTGAGTGAATTGCCGAAAGTCAGATTTTTTATGAAATTGTGACCCCGGGGCTTAGGATTTTTTCAAAAAAATATTTTTCTGCTGGTTAATTTGTTGAGGGCTGATTTCTTTTCCTGTGATAAAAAGCCTTCTGCTTCAACCGCCAAACCTTTCAGGGGATCATTTTGAACCGTTTGGCACCATTTTTGAGTGAATTGCCGAAAGTCAGATTTTTTATGAAATTGTGGCCCCGGGGCTTAGGTTTTTTTCAAAGAAATCTTTTTCTGCCTGTTAAGTTGGTGAGGCCTGATTTCTTTTCCTGTGATAAAAGGCCTTCTGTTTCAACCGCCAAACCTTTCAGGGGAGAATTTGGAACCTTTTGGCACAATTTTTGAGTGAATTGCCAAAAGTCAGATTTTTTATGAAATTGTGACCCCGGGGCTTAGGTTTTTTTCAAAGAAATCTTTTTCTGCCTGTTAAGTTGGTGAGGCCTGATTTCTTTTCCTGTGATAAAAAGCCTTCTGTTTCAACCGCCAAACCTTTCAGGGGAGAATTTGGAACCTTTTGGCACAATTTTTGAGTGAATTGCCGAAAGTCAGATTTTTTATGAAATTGTGACCCCGGGGCTTAGGATTTTTTCAAAAAAATCTTTTTCTGCCGGTTAAGTTGTTGAGGGCTGATTTCTTGTCCTGTGATAAAAAGACTTCTGTTTCAACCGCCAAACCTTTCCGGGGATCATTTGGAACCGTTTGGCACCATTTTTGAATGAATTGCCGAAAGTCAGACTTTTTATGAAATTGTGACCCCGGGGCTTAGGGATTTTTTCAAAAAAATCTTTTTCTGCCGGTTAAGTTGTTGAGGGCTGATTTCTTGTCCTGTGATAAAAAGCCTTCTGTTTCAACCGCCAAACCTTTCAGGGGAGCATTTGGAACCGTTTGGCACCATTTTTGAGTGAATTGCCGAAAATTAGATTTTTTATGAAATTGTGACACCGGGGCTTAGGATTTTTTCAAAAAAAACTTTTTCTGCCTGTTAAGTTGTCGAGGGCTGATTTCTTCTATTTCCATTCCCAAACCTTTCAGAGGATCATTTGCAACCGTCTGGCACCATTTTTGAGTGAATTGCCGAAAGTCAATTTTTTTATGAAATTGTGACCCCGGGGCTTAGGATTTTTTCAAAAAAATCTTTTTCTGCCTGTTAAGTTGGTTAGGGCTGAATTATTTTCCTGTGATAAAAAGCCTTCTGTTTCAACCGCCAAACCTTTCAGGGCAGCATATGGAACCGTTTGGCACCATTTTTGAGTGAATTGCCGAAAGTCAGACTTTTTATGAAATTGTGACCCCGGGGCTTAGGGATTTTTTTAAAAAAATCTTTTTCTGCCGGTTAAGTTGTCGAGGGCTGATTTCGTGTCCTGCGATAAAAAGCCATCCGTTGCGACCGCCAAGCCTTTCAGGGGAGAATTTGGAACCTTTTGGCACAATTTTTGAGTGAATTGCCAAAAGTCAGATTTTTTATGAAATTGTGACCCCGGGGCTTAGGATTTTTTCAAAAAATTCTTTTTCTGCCTGTTAAGTTGGTGAGGGCTGATTTCTTTTACTGTGATAAAAACCTTCTGTTTCAACCGCCAAACCTTTCAGGGGAGCATTTGGAACCGTTTGGCACCATTTTTGAGTGAATTGCCGAAAGTCAGACTTTTTATGAAATTGTGACCCCGGGGCTTAGGGTTTTTTTAAAAAAATCTTTTTCTGCCGGTTAAGTTGTCGAGGGCTGATTTCTTGTCCTGCGATAAAAAGCCATCCGTTGCGACCGCCAAACCTTTCAGGGGAGAA